>NC_135716.1:70775344-70850344 GCF_964656455.1 Halichoerus grypus | reverse complement strand
ACATCTGATATGAAATACCACATTCAAATTATCAATCAATAAAAGTATCAGCTGAATGCCTAAGATGTGCTTACCAGAGGCAAAGAAGAAATTATTGGGGTTACAAAGAAGTACAGGCAATTCCTGTAGGCTTATGTGCCAACCAAGAGTGGGAAATACATTCCAGTTAGACAGGAGAGGAAGAACAAGAGAGGCCATGGCTGAGAGAGAAAGAGAGAGAGGGAGAGATTAACTAGACAGGAGAAAGGCGATTAGCTTGAGGCATTATGGAAAATAGCGAGAAAGTTTTGATATTTCATTAGTTTAACAGCACACGGAAATAGCTTATTTTTTGTTACTCTGTTGAGTTTAAAAACTTCTAGGACAAGATCTAGACATCTCTCACCCCGGTGCCCATGGCAGTGCCATGCTTTACCTGCACTGGGCACAAGTCAACTGTTTATTGATTTGAATAAGATTCATGTGCTTATTTGGCAAATACCTGCTGAGCACATACAATGTTCCAAGCACTGTTTAATCACTGGGTATAAATTAGTGAACAAAAAGATAAGGCATGTCCCTGTTCTCAAGGAGTTTGAGATCTGGGGTGGGGGGGAGAGAGAGAGAGACATTTCAAAAGATAAACAATCCGATGGGATAACTTCCAAGCATACGAATCTATGAAGAATGCCAAGCTAGGTGTTAAGGATAGAGACTCAAGTGTGGGGATATTTTAGATTGGATGGTCAAGAAAGGTCACTCTCTGAGGAGGTGACATTTAGGTGAAGAACTGAATGACAATGAGCCAGCTTCAAGGAAGACCGTGCCAGCCTGAGAGAGCAGGATGGTGGCAACTGTGAGGTTGGAATATGCTTGACTGGTGTGAGGAACATTAAAAATAAATAAAGACACCAGAGAAAAATACAAAATGAGGTTGGAGAGATGAACAAGGGCAGGAAAATGCATGGCCTTGCATTTCATGAGATGAAATTGGATTTTCCTTGCTGAGTGTAGTGGGAAGGAACTGGAAGGTTGTATGCAAAACAGTGACACACTCTGATTTGTGTTTTCTCTCTCGTCTTCTAGGTGGACAAGGGATGGAGAGGAGTCCATGGAAAAGCAAAGGGACCAGTTAGGAAGTTTCTGCAGCAATCCAGGTGGGCTGCTTTCATGGGATGGCTAGAGGGGGGTTCTCAGAGGGGGCAGGAAAGAGATGAAGATAGGGATGAAGGGGAGAAAGTGTGGGATCAGAGATGACTTCAAGGATGTTGCCTTAAGCGATTCAACATCTCTTTCCGAGGTATTGGGGAAGGCACAGTTTAAGGGAAAGATCTAGAATTCTCTTAGGGTTGCTTTAATTTAATTTAATTTTGGGGGGTACGGTCGCTTTAATTTTATAAGAGGAGCTGTAACACAGTAAAATCAAATCATCAAAATAATATGTAAATCGTCTATTATTAGTAACTCTACAAATACTCTTTTCAGCACTTGCAGTGTGATGCCTCTGAGCCTTTGCCCATGCCATGGGCTCTGTATACATAGCTCTTCTCAATGTTTCTCCCTTTAGCTAATTTCTACACCTTCCTCAGTTATAACAAAAGCTAACACTTACAATTGCTTAGTCAGTGCCAGGCACTCTGCTAGGTGCTTAAATGACATTATTTCCTTTTAAAATCCTCCCTAAACCCTATAAGGTAAATGGAATTCCAATTTTCTATAAGAAACCAAGGCTAAGAGAAGTTAAGATTCAGTTTGGATGTCTGTTCCAAGACGCGTGCCCTGATCACAAAGGACAGTGAGGCCCTTTCTCTCTGTGTGCTGGGCATGTCCCACTGTGAGTCTATAGAGGTTGTGGACCATGGCCCCCAAATTGCTGGACTCGCTTCCTATGAGGTTCTTGAGTGCAGAGATCACATCTAGTAAAACAAACAAACAAACAAAACTTGCTAAAAAAGAACTCTCCATAGTGGTTACAAGGGGCTGGTAGAAGGGAGAATGGGGAGTCATTTTTTTTTAAAGATTTTATTTATTTATTTAACAGAGAGAGACGCAGCGAGAGAGGGAACACAAGCAGGGGGAGTGGGAGAGGGAGAAGCAGGCTTCCTGCTGAGCAGGGAGCTCGATGTGGGGCTCGATCCCAGGACTCTGGGATCATGACCTGAGCTGAAGGCAGACGCTTAACGACTGAGCTACCCAGGCATCCCTGGGGAGTCGTTTTTTAATGGGGACAGAGTTTCGGTTTGGGATGATGAAGATGTTCTCAAGAAGGATGGTGGTGCTGGTTGCACAGCAATGTGAATGTACTTAATACCACTGAACCATACACTTAAAAATGGTCCAAATGGTAAATTTTATGTTATGTGTATTTTACCACAATTTAAAAAAGAAACTATGCCCAGTCGCCACTCCTGCAAGAAAGAAGGGATCTATTGGAATTTATCCCAGACATGAACATACAAGTTTGCTGAGCCCTGAGTTAGAAGGAGAATCTACTGTAGATTTGGTCCAGAGAATATATCTTCTGGGAGCAAGGAGAACAGGGTGGAATGACCTCAAGGATGGCAGTTGGTTAGGCCACCTCAAATTATTTCCAGAGTCATCTCTTAGTGGCTGTGCCCTTTCAGCCTGAAAATCCCTGGACTCCGCAGGGAAGCAGACTGAAAGAAAATGTAGCCAAATAAAAATCTCGAGTAGCCAAGATGTTGATTTGCACGTGTCCCAGATACAAAGGGACCTTACTGCCGGCTGTCAGAACTGCTGTTCCAGTCTGACGGACAGAGGCCGAGTTCTTGAAAACACTTCCCACAATGCCCAAGAGTTCTTCACGGTCTCCCATCCAATTACTTAACCCTCGCAGCTCGAGAGATTGTATCTGTCTCCAGTTTAAAGACAGAACGGCTGCCAACAGGCCAAAACGATCATTAATAAGTTAACTGTTACCAGATAAGATTGAAATCTATGCCAGTCTTATTTTAAAGTAATCTCTACTATAATTACTACACAAAGTGCTGCCAAGATGCAGACTCTGACGGGGCCAGGCGACGTGGTGATGGGTCTACACTCCACACAACAGGTGCGCACAGCCCCACCTGTGTGCCCTGCCCCAGCCCCCACACTCAACCCCCACCGCAAGCAACAAATAATGCTTGACATGTATTCAACATGAAACCGACGCTTTACACAGCCTCCTGCCCCCATAAAAATGAAAACAGAATGGCTTGGTTCTATTGGTTGGTTGTGACGCTATCATCTAAGAAGATGGGCCCACTGTTGAGTGCAGAAAGTAGGGAAGCCCAACTGAAGAGGCCCCTTGCACCCCCGACCTGAGCAAATCTAAAGATGGATTTCTAACCAGCGGCCCACCTCCACTCCAGCAATCCACCATCATCACATTTTGCATCTGGATTTTTAGAGCCAGAGAGGGAAACTGCAAACTAGAGAAAGAAAAGCTGGTAAGAGTTATGACAACAAATCCATATTTGGCGCTGATTAGTGCCAAACACTGCCCCACGGGCTTCCAAATATGAACTCGCTTTATCTGCGCAACTCTAGGAGGTAGGAATGGTTATTATCCCCATTTTGTAGATGGGCACAGGTAGATGCACAGAGGTGAAGAACCAGCTCCAAGTCTCACAATCAGTAAGTAGTAGAGAAGAGGGTAGGGAGGAAGGTAAGTGGGGACTGGGAGGAGGGACAATGGGAAAGAATTTCAGCAGACAGAGGGAAAGGACAGCATGCCCTCGCTACTAACAGTACGCTCCCATCACACAAGCTTGTCCTCAATATCATTTTCATGGACCCTACAGTATTCTTTTACTGGCCTACTCTAGTACTAAATAATTACCTGCCTAACTGGATTTTAACTGAAAAAGTAATAAATGAGTATGTGAAACCTGTCAGATAATAGTAAAAGAAAACACAGTAAAAAACACATTCCTCCCACCCTGGACCTCCTGGACAGGTGGCCACTGTGGACGTTTTCTGTGTGTGTCCTCTGGTTCACACTTCTGACCATTGATTACACATTCTCTACCTGTTGCTGCCTGAACCCATATCTTGTTCTCCTCTGTAGTACTAATAGGTTAGTTCTGTCCATAAAAATATGAGCCCATATACTTAATTTAATAAAACAATGGATCCAATTGCTAAGCAACATAAGTGTGTACATTGTCGAAAATTAGAACCAATCACTTCGTAACAGTTACAATGACTCCGGTAAACCAGTAATTCCCAGACTACGTCTAGCTTCCATTCCTACATTATATTTGCTGAAGAAAAACAAACAAATTCCATTGCTGACATATAATCTCTCAAGAGCCGATAAATGGCCACTCTCTTCCATCATTTATTCACCTACTCTACAAAACATTTAATGAAGAACATTGTGTGCCAAGGGTGCTCGATCCTGAGGATATAAAATCTAACATGGCGTGACAGGAGACCTCTTTTCTGAGATCAGCCACATATAGCATGGTGTGAGCCCAAATCATCATCACAATAATGATGACAAAAAAATAACGATGCGAGCAAGGATGCTGATGAGAGCCCACACTTACAGGCTTTGCTGTGCACCAGCAGGCAACACTGTTTTTGTGGCTTTACAAATGTGAACTCACTTTAGCATCGTAACAACCCCAGGAGCCCATTACTTTTATCCACAAGAAATGGCCCAGAGAGATGAACACTGAGTAACACAACTCCCCTTGGTCCAACTAGTCTCTCAGCCCAGGCACCAGTGCTAGTCTCTGCCCCAAACCATCACATGATATTGTGCCCACGGCAGTCATGGTCAGAATATTCTAGAAACTCAGCAAAAGGAATTGAAGTCAAACTTGGGTGGTGGGAGAAGGGTTTTAGGAAAGCTTCCAGAAGGAGGTGGTCTTTGAATTTTTAAGTGTGGATAAGGCAATCGGAGGAAAGGGATGTGGTGTGGGAAGGGAACACAGAATCTAAAGGGATCGAGTCCAGAAACAGCTGATCCCTCTTGGAAACTACATCGTTTGCCCCATGTGGACTGAGTTTGCACTTCAAGGAGCAGAGAGAGAAGCTCAGAGTTAGGCTCTTAACCTGCTCAGCCCTGGGATACTTTGTTATCTCTACCTGCCTCATCCTGCATCTTACAGAAAATTGCCATTTGAATTTTTAATAATTTCAGGGCCACATTGGTCTCCGTGGAGAGTATAAATTTTGGAAATCCTTCAAACACCTTCTATCCAGATCCTCCACCCAGCAGTTCATCTATGTGTAGTAGTGAGGCTCTTTCCTAAATTATGAATGAAACTATTATACATCGATCAATGAAATGAAGTTACACTCAGATGTATTAGGTAATTTACCCTTCTTTTCTATGCTGGCTATCAGTATTTATAATATTTATCCCTATTTAGAGGATGAAATTGCTTTATTCATTACTGCTATTAAGATTGGTATAAATTATTCTTCATAAATTTGGTGTGTGTGTACATGTGTGTGTGTTACTCTGAAGATGTTTAATGTTATTTATCCTGATAAGGTCCAAGTTAAACAGACTGCTTTATTTTTTGTCTGGACCATCTTTCTATCCTTTAAAACATGTAGACCCTTTGCGTGGTGTCCTTTCTGAGTCTTTGTGTGTTTCTCCTCTTCCTCAAAAACAATGATCCCACTAAAATAATATCTGGCAATCCCTTACATAGCCAAGGATCTATATCAAGAGCTGGGCAGGCTTTTTGAGTCATTTCCCACCTATCGGAACCATCCTCCCGTGTGACTCCATGATCACTTATTATAGATAACCTACTACCAGAAGCTGCAACGTTTTCATACAAACAATATGCCCACATCTCGGCCCTCTCCGATTGTATCACTACATGCGTTTTCACACATTATTGGATGTTCACGTGTTCCTTTTTCTACTTTTCATGAATGTATAGTATTTCTCACTTGATTTTTTTTTTAAGATTTTATTGATTTATTTGACAGAGAAAGAGAGAGAGAGAACACAAGCAGGGGGAGTGGCAGGCAGAGGAAGAGGGGGAGGGAGCAGCCAGCTCCACTGCTGAGCCAGGAGCCCTATGCGGGGCTCGATCCCAGGACCCTGGGATCATGACCTGAGCTGAAGGCAGATGCTTAACCGAATGAGCCACCCAGGCACTCCTTCTCACTTTATTTTTAATTTTGTTTCAACAAAGTGCCTCCTTTCCAGCTTCTGTCCTTTTTAAATTTTTTTTTTTTAAGATGTTATTTATTTGACAGAGAGAGAGAGAGAGCTCACGCACAAGCAGGGGGAGCGGCAGAGGCAGAGGGAGAAGCAGACTCCCCATTGAGCAGAGAGCCCAATGTGGGACTCGATCCCAGGACTCTGGGATCATGACCTGAGCCAAAGACCCATGCTTAACCAACTGAGCCACCCAGACGCCCCTTCTGTCCTTTATTAAGGTCTCGGTAAAGTTCAACATAGACTCAGATTGACCATCTACTGACTTGCACTTCCTTCCTACAAATTGTTACAGTTTGTGTTATTGGACGCATAATTCTGTGTTTAAAACAATGAAAATAAAGTTGCTTCTCCCCCTTCTTTGGCTCTAAACATTTCTTCATGCTCTCTGTTAAAAAGTTCCCATTGAATTATTTTCTTCTTTATTATCCTATGTGCTACTTTTCCTTTCTTAAGATTCCAAAGACACGTCAAATTTGTATGTTCATCTATTCTGTCTTAATGTTGAAAAAGGATCTGACATAGTAATGTGACACAGGACAATCATGAAATATGAGGGCTCCCAGTGGGGTTTAGAGAGCACCCATTGATCTATGATTCTGCGATGTAAGACTTCTCCATGGAAGAATTTGCTTACACCAACGTGACCCTAATTAAATCCTGAATTAGGTATCCAACATGAATTGCCTGGCATTTTTTTATGTGTACCTGCTTTAAGCATATATCAAAGCTATAATGGTGAATTCAGGCAATTTATTTTAACAAAAGCCTTTAAAATATTAAGTTTCATTCTGGCATAATGGTTAACATATTTTGCTCTAAAGAAAGGCAACCGTTTAAATTCTCTTCACAAATCCATGGCAGTGTGCTGGGGTGGGAGTTTTTAAACTTCCCTGTGAGCGAGATAAATGTCTGTGTAAGACCCAGAAGGTGGATGATAGTTCCAGAATGACAACAAGGTCAGTTTTTTTGTGTGGTTTACAATAAAAAATTTGTTCTTTGAATGTGCTATCTCCTCGTTTTGGTAGGGCTGAGCTATCAACATTTTTCTCACATTCCATCTGAGATTTTTAGCCAATAGTACCATTTCTCAACAACAACAGTAGCTATTGCAGAGAGATAACACTACTTATTTTTCCTCATTTTGATAAGGCAGAAACCACCAGTGTCCTTAAAACGTGAGGTTATCATTGGCACCCATAATATTACATTAGAATTTTAAAGCCGGAAGAAACCTCCGGTTTCATCAGATTCAGTCTCTGCCTCTTAGAACCTGCAGAACCTTCTCCAACCCCCCCGCACCCGGAACATGAAGCTATTTGCTATCTGGCCAAACTCACTAATTAGCAGGGACCCTTGGCTCTTACACATGCTAATTCTCCCACACCGCACACCCCTCCCTTCATGGGCATCTTTGATTTGTTCTTTTAAAAATGTTTACTTATGGGGCGCCTGGGTGACTCAGTCGGTTAAGTGTCTGCCTTTGGCTCAGGTCATGATCCCAGAGTCCTGGGATCGAGTCCCGCATCAGGGTCCCTGCTCAGCAGGGAGTCTGCTTCTCCCTCTGCCCCTCACCTCACTCTCGTGCTCTCTCTCTCTCAAATAAATAAATAAAATCTTTAAAAAAAATAAAATAAAAATGTTTACTTATTTTCTCTTGGGTTTGCTCCATTTTGAAGCCAATAGCAAGTTGCCTGGTAAAATGGTAACAAAGAGGGAAAGAGGTATTTTGTTTTTGTTTTTTTCTGAATCTTCATGTATTTCTCCACGATTGCCCTGAGATCTGGAGCAGTGTGGGGCAATGAAATCTCACTGGACTAGGGGTATGTGAATAATTCTTTGGCTTTTCCTAACCAGCGTTGGGCCTTAGGCAAAGGCACTTAGCTTCTCTAGGATTTTATTTTCTTCATTTATGAAATGACAGTTGGGCTAAATGACCTCTGACCTCCCTTCAATGCTTTAGAATTAAAACAATATTCCCAAAATACACTGAAGTCACTCAAGAACTGTGCCATGGTAATCCTACATTATATCAATTCACATCAATCATTCATTAGTGGGACATATCTAAAAAGTACGAGCAAGCTTGATTAAGCAAAGAATGTCAAACTCAACCAACTTTAATCAAACGGATTTGATATGAATAGAAAGTGTATTGTTCACATCCTTGTTATGACTGAAAGCAACAATTATCAAATATTTTCCAAATTGTCTTCTAATGAATCTAAGAGACTGCTGATATAGTCGAAAAGAACTATTTTTATGCTTTTTTTCTTTCTTTTTTCTTACCACAGTTGCTTTCAGTGGCTTACTATCCAGCAGTCCTCTATACTTCCCTATACAGTGAAGAATAAACACACCCGAGTGAGAAAAGGTTTTAGGATTTTTGTTTATATCCTCATTACTTCCCTATGCACAATGCATTTCCTTGCTTATTTTCATTAATGCTCCCCTCCTTTCTTTATTACTTATTCCCTCTCATTATCTTTCTAACAGGATAATGTCCTTCCTTTGTCCATTTTTCCTCATTTCTCTCTTATCATTACCCTAACTACCTCATTCTGGCAAACCACTAATTTTCCCTTTAGGCTAAAAATTAAAGAATCTAAAACATTTCTGTAAATTGCTGAAAAGTGTTTTTTTTTTTCCCTTCAGAAAAATATTCAGCAATAACTCATAAAGCCTTTATGTATTGACCTTCTGTTTTTGGACAGAGGAGAACTAATTTTAACACATTTCAATACAAAACTAGTACAAAAACTAATTTGAATACAGCTCAAATACAAAAGAAAATTGTATTCTCAAAGAAGAAACAACACATGAGTTATTAAATTAACACTATTCTGATTTACTCACACAGTTTTATACCCATTGAGGAAAGATGAAAAAACAAAAAACTCCAAAAATTGTTCTGATGTTCTTTAAGGTGACAGAAAATTACAGGGGAAAAATAATTTTGTCACAACTGGCCTCTCAAAAGCACCAGTTTCCTTCTATTTCAGAGAATTCAGAGGTCCTCTGCCATCTTGAACCATCAGCAGCAACTGAAGTTTTTGAGGTCTGTCATATTAGATACAGTTGTACCCTCCAGCCGCCAATGATGGGCATTCCGTCAAGCTCAACAAACACTAATTGGAGGGCTAATATTCTGTGTGAGAGGCACTAATCATTAGTTACATAAACAAACCATCTGAGTGTACGACTGTCAACACGACCCAAATCTGCTGATGGAGGGATCACAACACCATGCCCTGGCCAACTAATGAAATGCTCTAAGACCCAGCTACCCACCACTGCTAAGTCACAAGGGCCCTGTTAGCACAGCACAAAGAATTCCCTGGCTATAAAGTATAAAGGTAGTTTGGGAAGAGTTTCAAATAATAATTGTCTTTGGAGCCCCACTGCCACTGCCTTAGGAAAAGCTTTTGGTGCGTCTGGGTCTGGGGTAGCTCTTGCAGGTCTCCCTGATCCCTACCTCTCCCCTCTCTGGTCCGCCCTCCCTGGCTCTTCTTTTACTGGCCAAAACCAAAGGTATGTGATCAGGCCGCATCCCTGCTTTGGAACTTCCACTGGCCTCTGGCAACCAGGTAGGGTCAGAACCAGCTCTAGCATGAGACGAAACTCGTCACAATCCTGAGCTCTAACCGCTTGCTGGCAGTGAGACCTTTGGCCATCGGCAGGGAGTGCCTCATAAGAGGGACACAGAGCATGTGTGGGTAAAACAAATGTTTTAATTTGGCAGCCAGTAGCTATTAAGTATACATTACTTTTTCTCCCTTTCTCTATTTGACTGCTGGTTGATTTCCAATTTCATAATATGGCACACTCAGCCCCCACCATATGAACCAAGCTGTGCTTCTTTCCACTCCCCAACCCACACCCCTATTTTAGAGACATCAGTGTTCCCAAGCTGACCAGGGCCCTTTACCCTTTCTCCCCTTGAAGGTATATACTCATTATTTAATATCAAGCTCTTATGTCCGGTGAGTCACAGTTCCCTTTTGCCTCCCTACCATATTCATTCATTCACTCACATACTCACTCACTCACTGGATGCAATTCTACTCTGTGATCAGAAGCGTGGATGCTACAACCAGCCGGCCTGGATCAAATGCCAGCTCAGCCACTTACTCACTATGCAGACTCGAACAAGTTACCTAATTTCGGTGGCCCAGTATCTTTAGCTGTAAAAGACTCTTTAAAACCCTATTTTAGGAATATTTGACATGTTGTCAAAAAGCAAGAGTGGAAGGTAAGAGTCTTGTGTTCTTGTCTCGGTTCTGCTTTTTATTACATGAGTGAATTTAGGCAAGTCAATGAAATCAACACTAACTGTTGACCTTACTGAGTAATCCATCATCACCTTACATGTAAAATGAGGGATTGAACTGAATAGTCTCTCTGAGGTCTCTTCTATGTTTACAATTCTAAAATTTTCTCTTAATCTGTTTATTTATTACCCTTCCGAGCTATTTATGTAAATGTTGCTTGCATTAATGTGCCCATAGAATTCTTTAACACATTGTCAGATCAGATGCTACTGAAAGAAAAATTCTCCCTAGTTTTCATTTCCACATAGCATGCGTCCTTCAGATGGGAACACATTTCAAAGGGATTTCCAATAATATCCAAATCGTGTCCAAGTATTAAAGGATTCTGATGGCGAACGATAAAGGGTTAGGAGCCCAACAAATCCAGGATTATAGGAATTTTATATTTATGGGTGTTTTTTACATGTTAAGAAGCCCACAATATTACCTGCCAAGGATCAGAAGTTGGTCAACCAAACATCATTTCTTATCATTCACACCTACATTAATATCCTTCAAATAGGAATATTTGATGGTAGAGTCATAAAGACATTTCAGAGCTTGTTGAATCAAAGAATTTTAGAGCCAGTTTTAAGGTAAATATTCTCTGTTTATGTCAGATACCACCTTTAAATATTAATCCAAACTAAAAACAATATACCTCTCTATAGGAGTTCTCCACATTTTTATTACTATAGGAAGTATGGGGAGTCAAAAGTATCACGTAACAGTTACATATAAATTCATCTTTATTGATTGTCAAGTCCATATACCTAGTTTTGATTATGTAGCTTTAGTACTTCCATGTGCTTTGTAGATGTCCAGACCTAATCTTACAGTAAAGTTATCATATGGCTGAAGCCATAAATGAGGTGTGACTCTAAAGTAATATGACTAATTTTTTAAGCAAATACACCAGAGCTTAACCTTAGATATTAATGACTCCTTTTTATTTTTTTTAAAGATTTTATTTATTTATTTGACAGAGAGAGACACAGTGAGGGAGAGGGAGAAGCAGGCTTCCTGCCGAGCAGGGAGCCTGATGCGGGGCTCGATCCCAAGACCCTGGAATCATGACCTGAGCCGAAGGCAGATGCCTAACGACTGAGCCACCCAGGCGCCCTAATGACTCCTTTTTAAAGCACTGAAGTTATTTTGATGATATCTTAACTGGATCCATCTTTTTTTTTTTTTAAGATTTTATTTATTTATTTGACAGAGAGAGCGAGCACAAGCAGGGGGAGTGGGAGAGGGAGAGGGAGAAGCCGGCTCTCCGCTGAGCAGGGAGCCCGATCCATCTTTATCTCGAAACTCCTGTTTTGGAATTACCTACCTTCCTCTGCATGTGTGTGTCTGTGTCTGTGTGTGTATGTGTGTGTGTTGGTGGTAAAACTTTATTTTAGGATGAATTAAATTTGGAAAAACTACCAAAAGTCAATCAGCTGTGTATTAGAGTGAGTGTAGCGAAACATTAGGGTAGAATCTAACTTTGTTTTAAAAATCTTTCAACTTGTCTATATGTTTGGATTTCCATAATGAACTGTAGAGGAAAAAAAATCAGAGCTAACCTTCATGAATAAAATGGGTAGTCTGTCGGATACCTGAATGACCCTGTAAAATAATGTAAACTAAATAAGCTAATTTTCGTATCTGTGATATATATAACATAGCTCATAAATTATTTTTCCATACAAAACTATAGAAGAGGCATTCCCAACATGCTTCAACCAATGACAGTACTTTTGGATTAATTTTGTAGTGTTAAAGGGGATATCACTCATTTGGATCAATGCATTCCTGCAATTTTCTTCATTATAGAGTGCATAGAGTCAACTTTATGACTTCCCTCCACCAGCCAGGAATGGTAGATTGATGTGTATCCCTTAAGTAGTTCTCTCATCCCTCTACTAAAGTCTGCTTTTTGAAAGGACTATGTGGGCAAGAATGGAAATTTGATCAAACATGTGGAACTGATTGATGCTGGCATTCAGCCCTGAATTCATTTAAATTATGATACCAAATACAGTAGAAAGGGACCAAGACTTATGAATGGATACTTCCTCCCTTTCAGCAACACTGAACCCCATGGGGTCCCCTAAACCCTAAGTCTTGCAACCACAAAATCTACTCTTCCTTTTTTCTGTTCCCTTTTCTCTTTTGGAACCCATCAATTCCTCCCTACATAGCTATTTCCCCGAGCCAGTTTTGGTGTAAGATTTTAAAACCACAGAATTATGCTGGGAGGTTAGCACCCATTCCATAACAAAACTGTACCATTGTTTCAAATTCAGAAAAACTATGGGGGGGTGGGGGTTCATTAAAAGCTTCAGAAGGAAAAAAAAAATCATTCCAATTTCCCTTTCATGGAACTCATCAAAAAAAAAAAAAAAAAAAAGTGGACGACAGCCACCAACACTGTGTAAAGCAACAGCTCGGCCAAAACTGTGAATAATTAACAGATTTGAAAATATAAGTAGCTTAAGCCAATCACGCATTTGGCAGAGGTGAAAGTTGACTGTGGTAACTCACCACTACAAGTGTACTCCTTCAAAAGCGTGATTTCCCACCTGGCCCTCGCGGACTACAGCCCCCGCTCCCTGCCCACATTTCCACAGGCTGCAGCAGCGCATCAGAAACCCTGGGGGACCTAGTGAGATATTTATAACATGTCATCCTCGGGGTTTCAGAGAGTTTTCTTTAAGAGAATTTTTTGGTGATTTAAAATAAATTAGCTTATTTCTCCAGGTATTTATATCCTTTCACCTAGACTAGATGATGAAAAATATCTGTATTTCTCTTTTTATGGCATTATAATAGAGTGCTTTAAAATTCCACATGAGGGCTCCTTCAAAACACAACACGCTTCCTCCTCACACATGCGTAAAGACTGGTTCGAAGTTGGAGTGCATATTTTAAGAATGAGTGGTGTCACTCACTTCCCTCTCTAGGGGAAAAAAAGTTTTTTTTATACTGACTCCTTATCAAACACAAAAAAGCATAAAATGTAAAACTAACACATGAAGAGTATATATGAATAATTGGCTAGTCACATGTTGTGTTGCTTTCAAAAATTCATTTTAACTTTAAATAATAGTTGTAGAATGGAATGGCTTAGAAACTTGGGTCATCAGTCCATTTAACCTCATACATATAACATTCCTCTAAGCAAAAATGGGACACATTTGGCTTCTGTGTACACAATGGATTCCCCTTTGTACAGAATTTTCTTAAAATGATAAAATAATGGGATTTTTATTCTTTTCCAGCCTTTTGTGTGTATGTGGAAAATCAGGCTAATTTTTTTTCATACACAGTTTCATACTCTTTTCAATTATTTACATTTTTCATTGCTACTTTCACCAGATTCTCCTTCTTAATTTTTACTTCCTTAATCACCTGCAGACATATCATTTTTTTCTGTTATTATTTAAATGAGATATATTTAGAAGCAAATGCACCGTGTTTCTTTTAAAATATGAAAGAGAGTTTCACCTTTGATAGTACACATCTGTTCCTTTCTATGTTTATGTGATGGTGGTAATAAAAGCTTTTTCAAAAATGCCTCAGAGCTCAAGATTTTATTTTTTAAATAATTCATAGGCAAGGCTTATAACTGGTGCAAAAATAATTCTGCTGCTCAGATGCAAAGAAATCATGTTTGATGTTTAATAGCCAGGATTCTATTTCCTACTCATGGTTGCTATTTGAATAATGACACAGTCTAGATGCATAGTAGTTAAGTCTGCAGAATACAGCAAGGTCACGATGAATTGTAGAGAGCTTTTAGTTTTTCCAACAGTCGCTTAAGTTAAAATGAGTCCCGATCGGATTTTCCCATGTGAGGCAAGACACAATGAGTGCTCAAAAAACATCCAAATCAGATAAGCAAAACTCTGGGATCTTGTGCTCCATTCTACCTCTCTCCTGCCTCTGGCGGTGGGGGGGGGGGGGGGGGGGGGCGACAAAAAAACAACCACTGAGCTCTTCTAACTTAGAGGATTAAGTCATGATTTAGTAGAAATTGACTTTTATAGGACTCAAAAAAATATGTGCTGGCAGAGTACCTGTGGCTATCATGAAATGAGGCCAAAATATTTCAAGGGCTTCTTTTGCCCTTGACTCCAGAGAGATCTTAGCAAAAAGTTAGAAGTAAAACAGGGCTATCGCTGTACTACCAACAACATCACTCAGTGTATTCTGGGTGAAGTTGGTTCATCTCACCCTTGCTTAGAAATTCCAACTCATGCCCATGTTTGTACCCAACAGTGATTGTCATTATCTGGGCTGAATGGCTTCTGCATATGGTCCGTGAATACTGAGTCTTAGGAAAAAATAACAGTTACAAAAACTTGCTACTGTGATAATGTTTATCCTGTGTAGAAGCTTTTTATAAATTAAATATTAGAATGAAGATTTTGAAAACCCCCGCTATTCATTATTTATTTCAAGACGACCCAATTCTCCCGGTGCCCACGCTGGATCAACACTTCCAATCCTGAGGGTCTCATTGGGCAAGCTGCGATTTCAGAAAACTAAATAATCACCTAGGTGTTAATGAAGCTCAGGATTGGCAAAGGTTCATAATTTACAAACAGGGAGCTACTGAGGCTCTGAAGGAACAAACACCATCTTCCTGTTGGAAAATAATACTGTAAGCCTCAGTGGAAGAAACTGGGTCATCGTTCATACCTCAGTGTCATGTTTTTAAAATTGTACGTGGCACAGGACATATTTTATGGCTACTCATTGGTAAGAATTCCCTATCCCATGGCATAGGCCAGGCCAGAGGAGAAATGTATACGTGGGGAAAAAAGAAGAGGAAGGAAAGAGGTTCCAGCTTTTGCTTATTTCTGCTCACTGCTAGCAACAAAACAACCATGCACTCACTGTGCAAAATAATTAAATGCAGCCTTTTAACAACAAGTTAGTTTAGATTGAATAACTAAATAAAACTATTGAATAACTAGGACAAAACTGAGAACTGTATTGCAAGCAAAACCCCTAGAGACAGTTCAGAGAATTTTAAAGAAAGAAGGGGTCTAAGAAAATACCATCTAAACTAATTTCAAAACATCACAGGATATGATGATAAGCTGTTAATTCAATTACCCAGAAAAGTAAGTATAGGAATTTAATGACAACATTTTCTTCAGAATTCCCAACTTTGTATTATGAATAAAAAGAGAATATTATGTCTAATAGAGTTTTTGCCGCACAGTGTCTCATGGATTTTACAAATCCAGCCCAATTTGGAACGATATTTAGAAGACAAATGGATTCAATAGTGTGTAATTATGAACTGCCATTAATTGTTATTACAGCAATGTAACTTCAGGGTAAAATCTGAAGTAAATCTTTACAGAAAATAATCGCTATTTTCCTAAGAGTACATGAATTCTATTCCCTCCTGTCTACAAAGGTCAAGTGAACATTGTCCCAGAGGCTGCAATCACAGATAGTCACCCCCACCACAGATACTCACCACAATTAACAAAGAGTTCTCAAAATCCCCCTGCGTTCCTACAGTCTTCTCCTTCAGCCCCATGAACGTCTCTTTATATGCTGACAGGTTACAGTTCGAATGGTAACTAGCAAAGTCTGTTCTTGGCCATTCTCAGCAGCAATAATCCCGAAGCAGCAGAGCTAACCAATCTGTTGGGTTGCCTTTAGCAATCACTCCCTGTCTGTACCTTCAGTTACCCTCCCGAGCCTACACCACAGGCAATTCCATGCAAGCTCATCATCTGAACACTGTCGATATTTTCCTGTTTTACTGATGGAAGCACTAAGACACCAGGAAGTGGGGGAGCTCACCCCCCTCAAAACAGAACTTACAAATAAGAGAGCAAAGTTTCTGGTCTTCTGACTTGAAGTTAATAAATCTTTGCTCAAAGAGAAGGCAAAAAAAGGAGCTTTCATGGAACTGTCCTCATTTTTTATGCTATCATGAATGAATTAAGCGCAAAAAGGAGCCCAAAAAGCCCAAAGACTTGCCCCCAGAGACATCACTTAAACATTTAAGCATCTTCCATTAAAAATAATTTGTATTTATATCATGTGACATACTACTATTTATGTTTACATAAGTATGTGTAAGCATAATAGAGACATTAATATATGGAATATAGTCACTTCAAAGAAATGAAAACATTTTTTAAAATGTTTTAATTTGTTCAAGTACGTAAAATTAGTCATAAGCTCTTTTCAGCTAATTTGGAATCTAGTCCATGCACTCATTTTCAGTGATGCTATAAGCAAATTAATTTATCTATTAATTATTACTTGATCAGGGAATAAAATGGAAAAAAAACCCAACTGGTAATATGAGGACATACAAGCTTTAACTATCTTAACTGTATTTAAATCCATATTATAAGTCAGTTTCCTCTTTCAACTTAGGAACCATAGAACAGTTAATTAATCACTCAACTGCTAACAAATGTTACTCAGGCTTCACTTGGCAATTATGTGGTCACTCAGAGAATCAAAGGCAATTAAGTAGCTGATCAATGAGCTCTCCTTTTCAATGGGTAACAAAGACTCCCAAGTTTTATCTCTTGTTCTTCTAAATAAACTAGAGAAAATATACATTTTTATCAGCCTATTAGGCTGAAAAGAACTGACACTTCAATATCTTTTTCAACTTTTTAATAGAGATTAAATCCAAGTGTTAATGATCATATCTACAATATAACAAAGTATTAAGTATTAGAAGCTAGATTTAGGGGGAAAATATCCTTCACTGAGTAAGATAACCAAAGCAGACCAACAGCTAAGCAATTATTCAGCCGACTGAAAACAGCAGTGTGGTGAAACTAATCTATAAATTATTTTAAATCCCTTGTAAAAAGATTTCAATAGGATTTCAAACAATGGTTTTCAAACACTCAGGTAGAAGAACATTTCTGCTGGCTACTGATACCTTTATGAACTCCTGAGTTAAACCACTTCTATGGATCACAGAGTGCTTTATAGTTTCCCAAAAGAAAGTGAATCTGTTTGAAATATGAGTATTTAGAAAGTTAGCCTCTCTTGTGGAATGTAGTCAAAGAAGCGAGCAGAGTGGAGTGGTGGGGGTTTCTATACTAAGCAGGCTTTGAAAATTAAAAGCCAAGAAGTATATATTCTTGTATTATATAGTCACACTAATAAAAGCAATAAAACACATCCAGGGGATGCTTGACATGAACAGTTTCATAAGCCTGGTATTGATCCCCAGATTCTTTTCAAGTGAGGTTGCTTTGCGGAAACCCATCCCCCTGTGTATTTCCTACCACTGCGCTCCCCTAAGCCTTGTGTTAAATACAGGAGAGCTTGGAATTTTGTGATTTGTGACAATTTATTGTAGCTTTTATCCAATTTTAAAGTTGATCTACAGTCAGAGTTAATGCAAGAAAGAAGCAGATGTAATAAAGCAACAGCTCAGAGTTGACTGGGGCTTTGGACTTGGACTCAGAATGTCAGGCTAGGTGTTAGTCGCCCTACCAGGCATGAACATCATGTTTGTAAAAGTGTCTCATGAACGACACAAGACGACTCAAATACTAGAAATTATACATTAGAAAGTGAAACGCCTACATATGTCATCCTCTCCATAGTTTATTTCCTTGATCCAGTATTTAAGGAGCCATCAGCTTAATGAATTAAGTAAAGTCAGAATTACATAATCTTTAGTTGAGATTTCTCCCAACCATGTTAACACTAGTTTAATTTAACTCTCCTGTAGATTTTAAAGCACTACTATAAAGAGCAAAAGCCTATGCTCTCGCTTCATCCTAATACCTTATATTAATATAAAAACCTGAGTATGTTCTAAACCTCTGTGTATCTGGCAAGAAGCTCAAGTGGACCTTCTGGATTTTATATTTGCATCACCTAACATTTGGAGCAGGAGAAGTATTTTTTATCTTTAATACCTCCATTTTGATAGTTTGAAATTGTTTTTGCCGTGAAATATCTGTGAGAACAAAACTAAAAGATTCAGTGGAATTCTGTGTGTTGTATTTTACAATATTTCACCAATATGGAAATCTTCACATTATTCCTGAAAAAGGTACTAAATCATTCTTTGCTTTAAAGATCAATCACTCATCATCAAATATTTATGGAAGCCTATTATATGAGATGCACCGTACTAGAAACTGGTTATACAAAGATTAAGATGAGTATATATATATATACACACACACACACAAACACACACATATATATACATTGGTTATTGGTTTATGGCATAAAATTGTCAGCAGGGTCAGGATAATTTTAGGCGACTTCAAGAATGAAAAAAGGGTTGTTGATGGCGTCATATACCATTAACATCCGACATCAACATGGCATTTATAATCTACAAAAAAACCCTTCATGTAGGGAGCATGACACTGAAGACAATGAGACAGGGGTAGTCCCTTTTACAAAGAAACAGATTTCCCACTGTCTGATGAGAATGGAGTTTCCTTTAAGTGATGTGTAAGGAAACAGTAGACAGGTTTAAGAAAATAGTGAGTGTGATGCAAACAATCCACAAAACTTTGGAGATTATGTCAGATATCTCAAATAGTTATAAAGGTTGCAGCATAGTCGGGATACAAAGACAGCACATATCTTTAAAACAAACGCAATCTGCTTTTTAGTTACCACTAATTGCACCACTTTTTCTTAAAAATCACAGGTGTCTCTATGCGACCTCAGTCTTAGCAAACAAATCAGGAAAATCTATTTTGAATTTCCAAAACTTCTGTAAGTAATATGGGCCTCCAGTAGATGCTTCAAAAAGTATCTGTTGGACATTGAATGTTGAGATCTCTCATTGAAGCCATAAAATGATACAGGTGATGGAAGAAGTTGAATTGATATTTAAACCCCAACATTACATACACCAACTTCAGGTCTGCCTGGATTGCAAAATTAAATAGAGAAGTTGGTCAGCTCTATTTAGTGAGTCAATATCAGGAGCATATCTGAACAATCCCATACCCATTTTATTACTAGCACATATGTTTGCCAAAATCTGTTTTGTTATTTTGTCTTTCCTTTAGAATATTAACCTCGTTAAGAATTTATAGGTGAAGAAAAAAATAAAACCAGAGGATAGTAATCTGACATAATATTAAACCTATAAAGAAAACTATTTGGAGTGAAAATCTGAATGCAAGATGAATCATCTCAGGATGCTTTTATAATACAGACTTCAGTATAGATGAGAGGATGCTATATTTTAAATATGTAGTGGAAATACGTGAAAGTATCATTACAATATTATTTTATATGTATAAATGTTTTCTTACAATTAAACTTATAACCATGCCAACAGCATATCCTCACATATTGACTTGCAATTTACTGGAGTCATTTTCTGACGAATATTTAGTGCATTTGCAAAGCATACGGTGAGATTCTAGACTATGGAATAGATCATTTTAATAAAATCAAATGTCTCATGTAATGTAGAGATATATCACATTATTCCTGCTTATTTATTTTAAAGAATAAATAAGGCTTTACCTTCTCTACTGAATTTTAAAGTGATAGCCAACCCCTGACATGGGATGGATATATATATATATTTAGTAATTCAGAAATTTAGTTTTCAGAATGAATTCAAGCATAGATTTTTGTTGACTCTTCTTAAAACAAAAATCCCAATTTCCCACTTACCAGAAACCTATCACGTGCTCCACCAGCAATGGTCTCATTTGGGTTGAATATCCATATATGCTGTTATATTTCTACTATACGTAACAGAGTCCTCCTAGATTTGAAACCCAGTTCTGCTGCTCACCAGCTGAGAGACACTGTGCAAGTTACTTGGCATCTCTGTTCCTCAGTTTCTTCTGATACTATGAGTATAATTTTCACATGGCTTGACATGACATGACTTCCTCAGAATATTCGTAATATACCTCACAAAGGTGCTACATGGCTTAAATGAGTTAATATTTGCTGAGTTCTTAGAAAAAGGCCTGTCATGTAGAAGCTCTAAAATAAATTTAAAAAAAAATTTAAGATATTTTAATTAGTTATTTGAGACAGAGAGAGAGAGAGAGAGAGAGAGAGAGAGTGAGTGCGCACAAGGGGGGAGGGGCAGAGGCAGCGGGAGGAGCAGACTCCCTGCTGAGGGTGGACCCCCCAACTCGGGGCTCCATCCGAGACAGGACCCTGGGATCATGACCTGAGCCGAAGCCAGAGGCTTAACCAACTGAGCCCCCCAGGAGCCCCTAAAATAAAGTTTTTTAAGTGGGTACTACTTTCCTATCAATTACGTAGGATCAATATCTGAGCTTAGTGAAGAATATAGTTAGAAATCATTCAAGACTTATATAGGTCTAAAAATTCTTTGAAATTCAAAACAATAAAATGGATGCTTACTTTCAGAGGATGCCTTTGACATTTCTTGGATGAAGAGATATCGTCTACACTATCAACCCAACCACTGTTTGGCTTCGTGATAACAGTTTTGTTCAGGTGTTTTGCCTAACGCTGAAACACATGCTCTCACTGACCAAGTCATTCAGGATTCAAATAAAAACACCAGAATGCCCACTACGTTGACGCCCTCCAAATTGTAGAAATCCCTTCTTTCTTTCTATCTCTTAAAATGTTACAATGAAAAAATGTTATCATCCATAAAACAAAAAGGACTTCAAATCCCTCGTGAAAAGATCAACAGCACACATGGCTTGCGTTTGGCCACATTCTGCAGCAATCCCCCTCTTGCTGCCCGCCTCTCGTACCTCAGCAGGTTTGTCTGGGAAATATATTGGTCTGCCTCAACTAGAAAAAACATAAACCATAATCTTGACTGTTGTTTCATTCCTTTTATAAGACTAATAATTCAGTTGTCTTATATCCAGAAACGCAGTCTTTATAACATGTCTGTTCTGTACTGACATTTTTATACCATTTTTCTTTAAGTGTCATATATTTCAAACGGCTTTAGGGGAAGAGTTATTGCTCAAAAGTCACTGCTTCCCTTATGGAATCCAGGGAATTTGGATCAATGTGTAAGTGCTATTGAGAACACCTGGATACCATTTACGGATTGGGGACTTACCATTGGCCTGGAGATAATTCAAATACTGAACTCCATTTCCATTTAAAAAGAAAATTAAAAGAGGATTCTCTGACAATGTTTTAATGCCACTTTTCTGAGGATGACAGTCATTCAAGAGGATGCAAGACCCTTGCCTATTTTACGTAAAGTGAAAATTGTTTTCTCAATTTTAAAGAAGTGTGTGTGTATACATATATATGTATGTATATATGTATGTATATACCAAAAAATCATCCGTACTTTTATTGAACATTTTCCAACTTTGCATCTGGGCTCTAGGACTAATTTTAATCATATCCGAAATAATACCAGAGAATGGTGAAGGAGCGGTTAGTTCAACCACTTCAACTAACTGGAAAGTTAATCTCCTATTCAGTGTTCATGGTTCAATGTCTGAAAATGATTGACCAAAATGATCTAACAAAACTCTCCAGCACTTTAAAGCTACGTAAGCATAATAGCAATTTATTTTCATTATTAATCAAATGCTTACATCATAATACACATAAATAATTGAAGCTATAATTAACTCTATTATAAACATCTCATGAATAGGCATGAATGCAGAAGTCATTAGAATATAGGAATTGTTCTGATTTCATGTAATCTCTCTTTCCTCTGGCAGAAAGAAACAAGAAAACATTTTTAACCATGTGACAATTTTAAAGCCTTATCCAGTGTTCCCAAATGTCAAAGATCAGAAACTGTTTACCTTTATGCTACCAATCTATACTTACAGTTGTGAGTTCACTGGAAATGGCTTCTACGATATGTATCATGTAATTTAAAACTGTCATGATTCAGTAATTAAAAGGGAAGAAAGGTTTGGGATTTGGCACTAAAACTTTGACAGAGACAAATACATTGTTTGAGAAATATGTTTAGCAACTTTTCCAGGAACAACAATAAACATCAAAAAAAAAAAAAAAACCCCAACATAGTTCTGAGAATTATATTAAAGAATAGCCCGTTATAACTTTGAAAAAGGAAGTTTCCTCACCACAAACCAAATACATTCCTCTAAATGTACACTCTCTCATAAATTACAGATGTTCCCTACCACGTATTACCAGCCACCACAAACTCATAGACAGTGAAGAAAAAAAAGAAAGAAAGAAAGAAAAACTATTTGGTTTCATTGCAAGAGCTTACAGTTTTCCTGGGACATTTCTCAGACTGCAGACATGCCCAATGAGCTGATGTGATGACCAGTGTGCTGATGTACTTTGTATACTACTAGAGTTGTTTCAACACCAGGCTTGCTGTGATCTCCAAGGGGGAGCTGTGCTCAAATCAGCTGCAAACAGGCCCCAGGGGACAAGCACAGTTGTAAACCAATAGGGGCCTTACCCTTGGATCAACAGTAGCACGCAGGGACCGGATGAGCTGATGACTCGGCTAGAGGCAGATCCAAGAAGGGCTTTCTCTACCTATTTCCCTCAACCATGCCATTTTCTCAGGCCTGAGCTTGTGAGTGAAGAACAATGGCCCAAATATGTCCTGCCCCTCTGTTTAACCTGTTCGCATTGGTCTAATACAGGGTTCCAGGGAACAAGAAAGGTTGTGGCCAGGGCACCAGGGCACCAGGGCTAGGAAATGAGGCGTCCAGTGTAGCCACCACAGGCTCAATGAATTTGAGCCTCAATGAACTGAACCAAAGAGAAGGACCAGAAACCGATGCCACTACACATGGGAAACTGAATACGTGATAAAGGGGCCGTTTGGGAAAAATGTTAGATCCCTTCCTCACACCTTAGTCAAAAACAAATCATTAGAGGGTCCAATATTTAAAGTTAAAAAAAAATAGTAGAAAGTATTTTAATTTCAAAGTGAAGTAGGCCTTTTGAAGTATAACAAAAAACTCTCTGAAAATCTGAATTTACTAAACCAACAACTGAATTTACTAAACCAACAAAATCTGAATTTACTAAACCAACAAATTTACTACATTCCTAGTACTTGCTTCCTTTACCAGGACTATCCAATCTCCAAGTTTTGTTTGTCTGTCCCAACCTGCAACTTTAACCAGACTGCAGGGAAAGACATCTCAGGATATGAGAACAGCATCTTCTGGACACCGTTCTGGAAAGACACTGGCAATAAATTAGAAAAATTTAAGTTTCTCTCTAAAGTCCTAAAATAAATTTTACTTAAAGTACCTGCCAGGGGACACAATGATAAAAAAAAACACTGTTCATAAATATTTCTTTTGCTAAAGAGATCAAAACATCATGCTAAGCATCCCATAAAAATTAGTAGAAATTAGTAGTTCTTAAAGTTTTGACTGGAAGTTTTTCCAGACCATGAGCCAGAAGAATTGTACGGATATCACTACAATGAAACTGATAGGATGGCCCCTTGGGAAAATGTCTGAGACTAAAATTGTTAGGTGTTCTTTACAGTGTCCTTAGGGCTGCAGTTATAATTATCCTCAACCCCAGCTTCTGATGAGAAAAAACAAAACAAAACAAAAAAAACCAATGTGCAAACACGGACATTCTTTTCTGATTAAAGAACTAAATTTTATCTTATGGAAAGCCAAGAAAAAATGTTTGCTGCCATGTGTCATTCGTTAAAGAAAAGAAGTGCACATCGATGCAGAAATTGCCACTACATGTTAGATTAACTGGAAAGCCACATTCCACCTGTTTAGGAAGTTTCTGATAAAGAAACCAACTGTGCATGCTCTAGGCTCATGTGAGGAGAAGCTAGGCAAGGGCAAAAGCAATGAGTCTTTGCAACAAGTTAAATCTCTCCATGTTAACCAGCCAACCACTTGGGAAGAGTTGATAAGGTCGTGATGTATGTCTACAAAAACTGTACACTGATTTTGAACAACTGCTCATATACAAAAAGCTAGTCCTAGTCTTTACTAATGTAAGAATTTGAATGTTATCCTTGGAAGAAAGAGTATGAATAATGTCCTTTGATTTGTATTTAAAGACATGAACTAGTAAATTTATATTTAAATAAAAATATCATTCAGGGAAAGTGTTTAAACATAAAATGAAAAGTATGTTATAAAACTTTCTATTGCTAGCTATCTGTCTACATTTTTTTAATGATTTTTTTTTAATATTTTA
This sequence comes from Halichoerus grypus, assembly GCF_964656455.1. Taxonomy (NCBI): domain Eukaryota; kingdom Metazoa; phylum Chordata; class Mammalia; order Carnivora; family Phocidae; genus Halichoerus; species Halichoerus grypus. Next base: position 70,825,726 of record NC_135716.1, on the reverse strand, counting down.
TTTATTTATTTGAGAGAGAGTGAGCGAGTGACAGAGAGAGCACAAGCAGGGGCAGAGGGAGAGGGAGAAGCAGACTCCCCGCTGAGCAGGGAGCCTGACACGGGACTCGATCCCAAGACCCTGGGATCATGACCTGAGCCAAAGGCAGATGCTTAACTGACTGAGCCACCCAGGCGCCCCACTATCTATGTTTTGTTAAAAAAAAAATTCATGTACAAATAACTAGCATTTAGTATTCCTGTGATGCTATGCTAAACAGTACACGAGTGTGATTTATACACAACGAAAGGCCAAGTGTCACAATACACACTTCATTGGTTTGTCATGAAAATTAAAAAGAGTTATCATGTGAAAATGTTTAGAACAATGTCTGGGGCATCAGATACATTCAATAAATATTATTTCATAGTATCTCACTTAATTCTCACAACAAACATTGGAGCCCTAGAGATATGAAATAACTAGCCTAAAGCAATATCCTCTTACTCCTGAGCTTATGCTTGTAACTCTACTCTTCCTGATTATAAATAAATACTATATTCTCTCCTCTCTTCCTCTCCCTCCCACTCACTCTCAAAGCTATTTCTTGGGGCTTTAAAAAATATATTTTTTTTAAATATTAAAAATATTTTAAAAATATTCAAAAAACTTAAACCGTGAAAACTTTATGAAGTTTTGAGTGCCTCATATTATTTACCATCAAGATCTGTGAAGATTCTTTTCTAGTAACGGAGATTATTATAGCAAATTATTTTTTTAAGTGCTAACAGACACTCTAGTGGGTACAGAAAGTTCGAATTGCACTACTCCAAACGCTCCTGATTACTGAAGGTTGGACAGCAGAACAATTGCATTTAATATTATTTGGAAACATCCAGAGGGCACCCAAGGATGTGGACCACAGTCAGGTCAGTCCCTGCTCTGGGGTGGGGTGAATCACACTCTCTCTATAGATGTGAGATGAATATCTCTGTCCTGTTTTAAACGTCCTTGCTTTAGAAAATGGTTTACATATTATTTGGAGACTTGAAAGGAAAACAAAAACAAATTAAGCACCTAAGCATACATATTAACCCATTTTAGCCAAGGCCTACCTACATAATTTGCTAAGAAAAAGCAGAATTGCCGGGAGCTATGGAGAGTGGGATGGACTTGCTTCTAGAAGCTAGAGCAGCTCACCACCCCTAGATCGAAGATGGTGGTTTTCTGGGAGAGCTGAGTTTGGGAAAGAGCTTGGCTTCACAGGGGAAGAACTAAGTAGAATGTTCAGGAATATGTTCTTAAAATGATATGGAAGTGGGAATGAAAATGGTGTGCAACAGGTCACTTTGGCCCAGAGTGAGCAAGTGGGGCCCGGGGTGGGGGGGGCGGTGCATGAATTGCACAAGGAGGCTGAGGTCAGACCTGGCCATGCAAGAGCCCAGGCACTGGAAGGAGGCGCCTTGACAATTTCCTTCCTCCCTTTTTCTTTTTGGAGATCGTGAGTTTAGGAAGAAAGCCAGCCTCCTTCTCAAATCATGTGAGAGCCCCAGCTACTGATGCACCAGCTATATGGGGGTCCCTGAATGCAAAAGCGTTGCCATTAATCCTTCAACCTCAAGTGTTCTGAGTCAGAAAGCCCACTCCCCAGTCTCCAAAGAAGGACTGGTACGCTCCCTGGTGCCACTCCCCATCTGTAACTCTTTCCCTAATACCACTATCTAGCAAGAGCCTCCTACACCCAGAGTTGTCTGTTTGTTTGCAATTAACAAACAAGCAAACAAACAAAACACAGGCCATTTTTAAAATGTCAGTTAAAAACGTCAGCAAAGAGGGCGCCTGGGTGGCTCAGTTGGTTAAGCGACTGCCTTCGGCTCAGGTCGTGATCCTGGAGTCCCGGGATCGAGTCCCACATCGGGCTCCCTGCTCGGCGGGGAGTCTGCTTCTCCCTCTGACCCTCCCCCTCTCATGTGCTCTCTCTCTCTCAAATAAATAAATAAAATCTTTAAAAAAAAAAAAAAGTCAGCAAAGAAATGAAGATGAAATTCCAGCAATAAGAAATTAACAAAAGATTGGAGCTGAAGGCCTTAAGTGCTTGCTTTTTGCCCACTGACCAGATAAATAGAACTATCTGCATTATCTATGCAGCATGGGGCTTTTATTATTTTTACCTAAAGATGTCTCTTTTTGGTAATGAGAAACGTATTTTTTTAAAAAAAAGAAACCTGGTTTTTCTCAATACACCTTTAAAGGTTTTTAAATTGTTTCATATCTGGTCAAGTTGAAAATTTTAAGAACCTCATTTTTAATTTGTAATAAAAAGTTTACAACTTGATTTTTTCAAAAAAAATCAACAAACGGCAAGCACCTGTTAATAAAGGTCTTAAATAATTGTAAAAAAAAAAAAAAAAAAAAAGGTCAGCGTTTCCCAGTACCAAAATTTAATAGAGAGCTCGGGGTATCAAGAGGGACACTCAGACACCCAGCTCAGGTCTTCAGTCCAGCGCAACAAGCACACCTCGATGGCCAACTTCTGAACAAGGTGAGGAGAAGGCTGGGCCTTTCTAGAACATATGAGGCAAGAGGATTTGAATGCATCTTGGCTCTGGTGCCCTGGTTGTTTGCCTATTAGTTTGTAGAATGGAGGAGGTGGTAGTAATTTAAATAGATAAATAGGGTAATCAGGGAACGTAGAGACAGTTTGCTCTAAGCAATTGTTTTCTAGACTCTGAAAAGAAGAGAACTGCAAAAGCTTGATATGGTCTTACTCCCCTTCTCCCACGTTATCAATATTAAAATAAAATCAAGTGCGTTCATATCCAGGTTTCCTTTCTAAAGGTCTGAGAAGGTGGAACAATCTTTGAGGGTCACCTGAAGAAGATCAGGTGGCCCCCCCCAGGCCCCGTTCCAGGTATGAAGCGAAAGCAATTTAGCTGGAAAAGTCAAAAGAAGTCTTTTGCTGTTTTATAAATGATTTTATGAAGGAATATTACCTAGTTAGTAAAGATACAGAGTGGAAAAGGAGAAATACAAAAGAACTAGCAATAAATATATTTCCAATCAAACAAATTAACATTGATATTGTTTCTTAACTGTCCACCCAGTAGCCTACTGTCAAATTAGAGAGCAGGGGTTTACATTATCATTCAAGAAGGAATTCCTATCAGGAGGCCCATATTTCAATGCAGAACGGATTACATTATTTGTCAAGGAAAACACATTACTCTTTGAAAAACAGAGAAGTTGACCTTGGCAAACAGTTAGTGAATGTGTTCCCTTCTTGATTTCCCTTATATGCAGTGTGTGGGAGAGCACATATTTAGTGCTGCTTTGTGGCATTGTTTCAAAAGAACTCTCATTATTGTAGCCAGAAATGAGTAGGGAACATCTAGAAAACAGTTCACATTACAGTGTTGGGAAGTGATTGAATTTTTGTTTCCACCCTTTATGTTAGGTGGTAAAAAAAAAAAAAAAAAATCTTGGTAGTAAATAGGTACTGGCTTAGTATCTGGCTTAGTATCTGTTTATCTTTTTCCCTTGATCAACCACAGTTATTTTTTCCATAATTAAAGATAAATAAAAATAAGCATTCGTTCTTTGATAAAACTCTAAAATTGTGTAACAACTTCCCATCTTCTCAGGCTGCTATTACCTTCTCATTCAGCTTTGTTTCAAGTGGCAACACGACTCCTTTTATAATTAATTTATCAGAGTGTTGGATTTTGTCAAGGCAAAATTGTGTAACCTCGTGTATCTCTAGGTCTTTGCCTGTGGACTAGTCAAACCCATCCCAACAGATCCTCTTATCCGACTCTTCCCTTCATCTTGGTTTCATCAGTTTTGACAGTAATAATAATAGCAAAGATTTGTTGAGTGCCGGTAACTTTTTTTTGAAGCCATCTTTGCATGTTATGCTATTCACCTCTCTCAGCAACATCCTAAATTAGATACTGCCGTGTTCCATGCTATAAATGAGGAAGCCAGGACTACAGATACGGACTGTGACTTGCCACCATCACAAGGCTCTTTATGGCTGGATAAAGGACGAGCCATTATTTCTGATGCACAATGCTGACTGATCCTTTATGGAGGACAACTGCACCTTGTTGTCCAGCCCCCTTCACGTTTTCTGTTTACGATGAGAGACCAAACCATTCCCCACCAAACAGAGCTAGCTGGGGAACAGCTCTACCATGGGGACACACAAACTTAATTGAAAACACAATGGAATTTCTCACGCTGAATGTCTTTCCCTTTTGTCACTCCCTACTCAAAATCTACCCGTAAAGCTCCATCATCTTCGATTTACTGAGAAATGAGTCAGCAAGGATTACAGGAGATTATGAAGACATTGTACAGTAAAAATGACAGATCGTAAGACAATGCAAAAATAGAAGAGGAAAACAGATTTTCTTTCACAATTGCAAACTGAGTCTGCATTTGAGTGTGTATGTGATCAAAATATGTTATAAATGACTGGATCAAGGGGGTACAAAAGGCTGAGCTTCAGCTTCTAAATAACCAACAACAAATGCAACCAACTGGTACTGACTGAGAAAAGGCAAAACGATATTATGATCCAATGATTTTAAAAAATGTGATGCAAAGCAATGCTGTGAACTGTCTCACCCCCTGAGAATAGAGATACAGCCTCGTATCTCAAAAGATAATGTGCAGTGAAGGTTTAGTCATTACCTGGCATTTCCTCTCTTTGATGGGCCCTGTCTTCTGTAATTTCCTCTACCACAATTTTTAAATATATTTTTTAAATGTTTATCTGGTAAAAAAATCCCCTCCCTTCCCCTTCCCCAGAGTCACTCACTAGTAGCAAAACTTCCACTTGGCCTTCAACACGCTTAACCAGTTTCCGAGTTAGTAGCCAAGGGATCTGGTAAGAGGACAGCCAAGTCCCGGAGTAAAACCCATTCCTCTACTTTTGGTCATTGCACCATGTAACACTTTCTTTCATAAAGGGATCTAGTTAACAGGGGGCCCAGAGGGTCTGAAATGAAGTCCCTGTGGACATCACCAGGCAGGAGGAGAGCAGAGCTGGAGAAAAGCAGAAGGTAACCTTCTGCCAGGGGGTCCAGAAGGGCAATGGCAGAGCACATTCGTATCACTTCTCCAGCAGCCTTCTCGGCTTTTCTCTTGTTCAGACTCAGAGGGTTTTTTTTTTTCTTTATTATTATTTAAAAAATTTTGTTAATTTATTTTCATTCAGATTTTACGAACTCAAAATCTAGTTTTGAGGAATATTCACTTTTCCCAAACCAAACACATCTGGAAGAATCATTTTGAGACCCAGTACAGCATTTTGGGACCTCCAGTGCATCTCCAACCCCAGAAAAAGCTGCCAAAGTGCCCCCACATGATCCTTCTTTAACACAACCAGAGGGTTTTGTGTTAAACCCCAAACCTAAAAGTAAAGTAGAAAGCTAGTAGGAGCTAAAAAATACAGAAATAATACCCACCACCCTCATAGCAATGCCTCCTGGAGTGTTCATTTGCCTTCTCTCCCTCTTTTCCTCTCTCTCTCTCTCTCACTTTGTCTGTCTCAACTCACACCAGCACACATCCTTTCTTCAGGCTTCCATAAATATTTATTGAGTACTTACCACTCACCAAGCCCCTTGCCAGAACTGAGGAACCCGAGGATGAATAGGACAAGTGTGCCCAGCTTTAAGAATTCAAGGCAAGTAGATAAGACTTTCAAATTGACAAACAGCTACAAAGCAGGGTGATAAGTACTGTTGTGCAGGTGGGGGGAGAGGGTGGTAGCCATGGAAAGGAAGGAGGTCTTAATTCCCCAGAGGTTGGGGGAGCCTTCCTGGGAGTAAATTCTTAAAGGGGATTGAAAGAGGGAATACAATCTTGCCAGGTAGACAGGAGAGAATATGTCCAAATAATTAGCTTTTAGAGCACATATCAGCACGAGGGGGAGCAGGGTGATTACTTAGGAAAGCATAATAATTTTTATAAATACGGAAAATGTGACTAGATGATGAACTATGCATTGAGTTTGAAGGCAGCATGGGAGTCAGGGAGGGGACAGTTTCTACTGAAAGCTTTTATACCAGGGCGCTTTACCAGAATGGCTCTTTTGGATGGTGATTACTACCTGTTCTAAGTAGACAGCTTAAAGGGAAATTGCAAATGGGTCATCTGCTCCATGTAAAAAAAAGGAATTCAAGAGCAAGTGTTGTTGTTTTATGCTTGCTGCCCAGTGACAGAGGCTGAAACAACCATAGGATTTCTCAAACCTTTACTCTTTAGTAGTGAAGTCCAGTCCATCTGTATGCCTTCTAATTTCCTTCACAGTATAGTCTGTGACAGCTATTTGCAAGAGACAGAGGGTGTGTGTGTGGGGGGGGGGGGGAGACAGAGACAGAGAGACAGAGTTAAAATTATAAAACAAAAGGAAATCTGATCTATCATCCAGCTTTAAGTCTGTTGTGGTATCAGCTTTATTCCTGATAACACAGGTTAACTTCTCTAAGTGATTTAATTTAATACCTTTAACAAGGAAATAAAACCATTCGATTCCTTCATAGTAGATGGGGAAAAAAGTTTCTGAGTTTATTCTGTATTATTATTTTTGCCTGTTTTGAGTAAAAGTCAGTTTGTAAAAATTCTTCAGAAAAGCCATGTTGGAGGGGGGCTGAAAAGGCACATTTTTAGTTGATATAAATTATACAGTGTTAGCTACGGAAAGCCTATACATCCCTCAATAGAATGTGAGGATCCTCATCAAGCATTGCGACTCCTAACACTACATCTGAAGTGGGCTAAGACAGTGGGGATTTGCTTGCTAACGGAATCTTGCAGGTAAACGAGGCAAAGCTCAAACACTACAGGTCAAGGGCTAATAACTGCTTGTTTTTACGTTTTTCATCTGGCAAAAAAACTTGCAAATTTATTTTGTTCCAAAATATTGCACATTAGCCAGACTGTTCTAGGTAATGGTGTGATTGCTCGATGAAGGACACTGATTTTTACAGAGAGCACAGCTTTTAGACTTAATCTCAACTTTTATAAAAGAGTATTACAGTTTTGTACTTCTAAAAATCATCACTGTAAATCATATGAATGGAAATGTCTGTAGACATATTTAAGTAAAGAAAAACATGCTTAATTTCTTTTGCTCGGATGATCTATATACCTGAGCTAGGCTATACATTCCTTGAGGGCCAACGTTGTACTAAAGAGAGAATAAAGGACTTTAGAAATGACATAGGTTTAAAGTCCTTTGACTAATTCCACTGGGATTATTCAAGTGCTTGGAAGGGGAGGGGTGAAAGCAAGGCTAGAAAGGAGACAGATATTAGTGCCTGTTGTAATTACTATGTTCCCCATGGTCTGAAATGCTAAAAATGAATGTTTCCTCTATTACGAGGATATAAACCTTTCTCACTGCAAAGCTATTAGCATATATAATGCACGTGTCTGAAAATCATGGCTTCTCTGTCATTCTTTTCAGACCTTTAGGGACCTGGGTTATTGTATAGTCCTGAATTATAGCCAACACATAATTTGTAGTCCTCTGGTTTCCCACATATTTTTTAAAAAATCAGTTTAAGCAATTTTACTGATATTTAATGGTTCGGTCTTTTCCAACAAATTAAAATGTTTGCATTGTCTGGAAAAAAAATTGCTATGCAATTTACAAAAGAGAAGACACATGAATATACTTCACTGAGTGCCAGCATTTCTATCAACGAGATGATTTAAAAATGCAATTCTAGGAATTTATTAATGTAATATTTCTTTAAAAATAAATAAACAAGCTTCTCAGAAGTCAAAACATATATAAACTCTTGATGTGCGTGCACCATTCTAGGGCATATGAAGTCACAGGAAAATGAATGACATTAATTTGGACCTTTTGTACAAATACATTTCCTCCTGTATTTTGGGGGCAGAAATTGTACCTTAACAGACTTGACATTTTTTTTTCTCTGATTTCAGTTCTTTCACCGCAAAGGTAGAATAAAACAAGAAATCTTACTTCCCCTATTCAGTTTTATTTCAATCTATGTCAGTTTAGTATTTTAGATAGTATTTTAGATAGTCTGTATATTTTTTTAAAATAAAAGGGCCATTCTAATGTTAATTTGGATCAATCTTCCAAACATATGATTCTAGGTTTCTAAAAGGGGCCCTCTTGAGGGGGCTTTTTAAAAGTGAACAAAAAAAGCACCCTGAGGCTGCCCAATTCACATTTAACCTACTTACATGAAAAAGGAACTGCTTTGGTTAAGAATAAACTTCCACAAGCTCAGGTTCAAGCGAAACACGCCAGCATATTAGTGAGGAAATGAGACAGCAAATAGTAACTCCTTTCATACCAGCAAAAGAATACTGTATTTATTTAAAACAGTTGGCAGAAATTCTCATTTTAATTAAATTACATTTACTGAAATAACATTTTCATAATTAAAAAAAAATAACCCATTTCTCCCAAAGAGCTAGCAAAAAATAATCACAGGGACTTCAAATGGGCAAAGGAGTAAAGCGATGGTTAGAATAAATGTGACTAATTTGGATTACTACTGTGCGTTAGTTCACTGGTTTTCAGTGATTCAGAAGCCATTATTATCCTCTGTTGTCCTGTAAAGTTAATAACGAAGTAGCTAGCAAGTTTTGTTATTAATGATTTTTTTAGAGGAAGTAACTTAGTACAAGTTTCATATCTTATTATATTTTTACTACTTGCACACTGGGATCCTAGAACGGTAGTTCAGCTCACAGTAAAGATACTATAATCTGACCACTTCTTTTTCCAAATAAGGAAACTGAGTCCAGAAATGTTAAATGACTCCTTCTTAACCACTCAACTAGTTAAAAAGACTAAGTCTGGAACTCAAGAGGCTTTCCACTAAACAGCTTTGTCCCAGAGTGAAACATTTATACCTTCCTAGATGACAGAAATGGAGGTGGGGGGTGGGGGGATGACACACCATCTATGTGGACTAAGGGAGAAACAAAACAAATTCCATTCCAAGGTAAGGCTCGGTCTCCTTCACTCCTGGCTCCCTCCTTCAAAGAGTTCACATGAGAACCAAAGTTCGTGTTCCTCAGGGAACAAAAATTGTCAGATAATCAGGTTAAGTCTCACATATCGACAAAACCAATGAGTGGATAACATGTTTCCACGACTTACCAACGACAGTTTAAGTAAGACCAAAATTCTCCATGAAACAAACAAACAATTTTGATTGCTGAATTCTTCCAAATAGACCCAAGATGGCCAAATGGGTCAAATGATCAACCTCAATTATGGAAGCCACACAGGGGAGAAGGAGGAACATTTAAATGAAGAGGGAAAGTAACACCAAAACCATGGGGAACACAGAACCACCCTCTTCCTTCTTGGATATTGCTGAATGCTGGTCTTGTGAAGAGTAAAAAGCATTAGATGGTGCTGCAGTGCCCAATAAAGTTTCAACCAGTCAGAAAAGGACTTACAATAGTTTCATACACGTGCTGCTGGATAATTTATGAACAAATACGTCGTGGTTAAAACCTAGACAAGTAGGAAGTCCGTTACATTTGTACAAAAGGAACACCAAAAAAATAAATAAATAAATAAAAAACAAAAACAAAAGGAACACCAATGAGCTTTCATTAGCATCCTTCTCTATTATTGGGTCAAATCAGAGTACAAATGAGTTGTCTTTTGAGAACAGATTAATAACATATCACAGGCTTACAATCTTAACTAACTGCAGTACAAAAATCTAATAACAAGCACAAGTTAAATCTCATAATACTAAATATTTGTCACAATGAGAAACGAAAATGAGCTCCTGTTCTTTACTAATTATGGACGGCCTGCCTTCCCCCCCTGAAATTTTTGGCTCACAACTCAGATCAATAGATTCCACAAATTCTTTGCATTGCAAAACTTCCCCCAAATTCTTTCAGCAATATTGATTACTTTTTCTGCTCTTTGTAATGCTGAATTGGATCATAGCATGAGGGCCATCTAAACTCAGAGGCCCCAACTACTACTGTTAGGAAAAAAACATCAAAAACTCTCCCTAAGAGTTTAATTTGCAAATTTCCTTGTTCGCTATCAGTTATTCTCAACTTACAAGCTTCCAGGTCAAACTCATTATGACCAAAAGCTCATTATGACTAAAATCCAACAAAACTAATGTTAATAAAAATAATGTATTGCATTTCATACGAGTGAACCCAAAATGACTAACATACAAACTGCACTCCACAGATCACTAATGTGCCTGGAAATACTAACAGATATTGGGGTGAAGGAGGAGAGGGTCTCAAGAAATATTTAATTAAATCAACTTGAATAAGTACCCTCTTAGTACCTCTTAATCGCACAGCAAACCCAAAAGAAGGAGGGTTGGTATGCTATCATTTTCTGAACTTACTTAAGCTTAGAAAACCAAATGTCCAAGGATCCTTCTTCATTTGTGGAAAAGAATAAAAAAAGCTATCTTAAAGATATAGCTTAGCTAATGTTCCAATTTATAACTAAATAATAACAAACATAACACATTATTTCTAAACAAATTCCCTCCTTCCAAATGCTTTGTGGAAACTGAAGCTTACACTTTCCACAAGGTTGGCTGGCCCAAAGCTACTCTTTGTAAAAAGAGGAGATAGAAATTCACTCCAAAGATCAGGATTCTTCCATTACAAAAAACAGAGATTAACTCCTACTGAAAACTCCATCCCGGATTAGAATTGTGGTCACAAATTTAAAAAATGAAGACTTTATTTTACCTACTTAATTTGCATATCTTATACACTAAAGATTTTTCCTACATCTTTCTCTGATGGAAAATGACATCTCTTTCCTTGACCTTCCAAGATATAAAATTATATCCATCATTTCGTTTCTAGCTTGAAAATGTCTAGTTATTATAATAATTATTGTATACAATTATTATGGATAAAATAAATAATCTAACTTTGTGAATTGGAAAGAAACCTCGTGAATATCAGACCTTATAAATGGAGACAATAATGGCATGAGTTTATAAATGCAATGTTCTTTTAACCATGCCTGGCACATCAAATGTGATATATATGTGTTTAACATTATTATTATGCTTACCATACATTTATATAAGCCCTCATTCTTTCATATTTAGCATTCACACATGTTTCCTGAAGGCTTCCGTATTTTATCAGTAATTGAATAAACATAATCACTAACTCTGAATCATGAAAATAATGATTTTTTAAAGGTAGAAAAAATAGGTAGAAAAAGTATTTTTTCCAATGTCCAGTATGAAATAACATTCTTTGGGGGTGCCTGGGGGGCTCAGTCATTAAGCATTGGACTCTTGATTTTGGCTCAGGGCATGATCTTGGGGTGGTGAGATCAAGCCCTGGCCCAGCTCTGTGCTCAGCAGAGTCTGAGATTCTCTCTCTCTCTCTCTCCCTGCCCCACTCTGCCCCTACCCCTGCTCATGTGCATGCATGCACTCTCTCTCTCTAAAATAAATATATAAATCTTAAAAAAAGAGAAAGAAATAACATTCTCTGTGGCAGGTTATGGGGTGTGTAATTGAATATAATAATACAGTCTCAGTAGCCGCAGAGCCTCCACAGAGGTCTAGTGGGGGAAAGGGTAATAAAGGACGAGGAGGCAGAGAATGAAGAAGAAAACATGAAGAGGAAAGAGGAGGACAGAAAAAGGAAGAAAAGGAGGATAACGAAGAGAAGAAAGAGAAGACGAAGGGAGGGAAAGAAGGAGGGGAAAGGAAAAAAAGAAAGAAGAGGAAGTATAAAAGAAAAAGAATAAAGAGAAAAGCAACTTTTATTAAGTCTTAACTCTTGCATACCAGGCATTCTAAGTGTTTTACATATTTTTGTTCATTTAATCTTTACTACTCGGTGTGCTTGATAACATGATCTCCGGTTTAGAGATTAGGACACTGAGGCAGACAGGTGAGGTAAGTTGCTGTACCATCATGACGTGAGTGTTGGAGTCTAGCAATACTCCCAGCCAACCCGACTGTGGAGCCTACATTCATAACCACTTCACCAAAGTGATAATGTTACCCACTGTCCTCAGGTTAAGATAAGGTATCCAGAGGCAGCTATGGGCCCAGAGGAAGCACACAGAACTGAAGGTGGCTCTCCCGGAAGGAGTGCTATGGAAAGAGTTTGCAGGAGTCAGCCAGGTGAAGCAGGAAGGGGGCATTTGAGCCAGGGAGAGTAGGCTGGGCGAATTCACGATGGCTTGAAAGAGCAAGGCGCTTGCAGAGGCAGGGGCATAGTGTGCGTGAGGGAATGCTGAGAGCAGACACCTGGGAGGAAGCCAGGAGTCCAGCTAGGAGGGTCTATGTGCCACACAAAAGAGCTGACAGCAAGAAGGATGGATCTTCAAGTGATACAGTGAGAAGTGATGAGGGCTAACCCCAGGGAGAGGAAATTGCAAAGGATGGTGGTGAATAAGAAAGAGATTTAGTTCAAGAACAGAGAGGTATTAGGAACCCATTGGAGGTAGAAGATGAAAAGAAGAAATAATCTAGAATCTCTCCCAGGGTATTGGCTTGGGTGACCAGACAGTTGGTACAATTCTCCACATTAGAGATTATATCAAAGAAACAAGCAGGATTGGGAGGAACAGTGTTAGATTTGAACCTCCTGATTTTGAAATGCAAGATATTTCTCTCTCTTTTTATTTTTGAAAGAAAGAGAGAGAGCACCGGGGTGGGGGGGGCGGGTGAAGGGGAAGAGGGAGAAAGAGAATCTTAAGCAGGTTCCAAGTCTAGCACAGAGCCCAACTTGGGGCTCCATCTCACCACCCTAAGATCATGACCTGAGCCAAAATTAAGAGTTGGACACTTAACCAACTGAGCCACCCAGGTGCCCCAGAAATGCAAGATATTTAATTACAGATGCCTAAACAGCAATTGAATATAGCGGTTTAGAATTAAGAAGAGAAATCCATTGAAGACGTAATTTTAGAGACCTCGGTTTATGAGTAGTGGTTGAAGCGATTTGTTTGGTCTTGATCACCCTGGAAAACCATGTTTATAGAAAGGGGTTCAAAAATGAGTTAACAGTTAGGTTCACAAGCTCAGCACAGTGCAACCAGACACCTCCAAAATAAAACACAATTTTCAGTGAATTAAAAAGCATTGGCTCATTAACCTAAGAGGTCCACGGAGGAAGAGGAACATAGAGAGAAAAAGCCAGAAAGGTACAAGAAAAAATAGGATATATTTTACATTGAGTCCAATACCATAAGAACAAATTTCACAAAGGGCAGTGGCCAGTGGATTTGGCAACATGGAGATCACTGTTGACCTTTAAAAATGGTAAGGGCCTAAGAGAGTATAGGGCAATGAAGACTTAGAACAGGTGAAGACAGTGTGAAACATGAGTAGACTGACCTTTCAAAAAGCTTGGATGTAAATGGAAGAAGACAAGATCAAAAGCTTACAAGCAACTTGGGTTAAAGCATTTGTATTTCAAGACGGAAGAGGCATGAGTATGTTCAGAACACAGGGAGCCTCAAGATGGAAGACGTGGGAGAGAGATGGATGGAGAAAGAACATCAAGAAAGAATGAATAGTGGGTGCAGACAGGTTTAGACATTATGGCTACAAGGAAATATTTGTGCACTTAGTAATCTCTATTTTCTTTTGAAGAATATTTCAGGGTCATCTTGTGAAAGGAGATCAGTGGGATAGCAAGTTTGAAAAAGAGGTAAAAGTGTGCAATTATCTTTGGCGGGGATCAAGAAGCGACTGACTGATGCTATCTCGTGATTGTATCCTAAACCAAAGTACTTTTTTTAAAAAAACCCTGTAAGATGAACAATATTAATCACAGATAAAGTTAGAGATATCTTCTAAAGTAAGAAAATGGTGTTTCCAATTTTTCAAATAGGGATTGCATCTACAGAAGACAGTGATCACTAGCTATATTATAAATTACAATTTGGTGGGAATCCTTTTTCACTTGTGTTCATGTTTCTGCAATAATCATGAAAAGTCCCCAGTCATGGGGAAGGATCAAGGGTAAGGCAAATTTAATGTCCGATTTTCTCAGAGTCCACTAAAAAGAAGGGAGGAAATGAGGAAGCTCGGGGGCTTGAGGGGTGGGGCGGCTCTGGAGCAGAAGGAAAGTCTCAGAATGTCAACACTCGATTCACACTTGTGTTGACACATTTGCCATTCTTTGCACATGCCACAAAGCACCAGCCACCTGCTTAGGTCTTAGGAACTGGACAAGTTTACAAAGCTAAACTTCATACGGAATGCTCTCCACTCAGAGATTGATATTAACCTCCAGAAAAGAAAATGCTCCTTCCTTAATTAACTGCTCAATCATCAAATTCTAACGACAGCTTGCCATAGCTATGTATTAATTTTAAGGAGTAGCACATTTGAAAGGAAAAGATACAAAGAATTTCTGGGAAAAGAATTGCAGAAAGATTAAAATGCACTAATTTTAGAATTAGGAGAGAGCCAAACTTCCATACACCTTTTTTTTTTGGTTACAATGCTCCGAAGTGTTAAGTTATGATTGGGTCTGAAAGGAAACCTGAATAACTGTCTGCACATTTCATCCAGTTGAGTAGGTTTTGACCACGGGTGGCTATGAGGATTTACAAGGTAGACATTCAGTTGGATGTTAATCCATATCCACTCATTGAGTAGCCCAAAATATTGGCTCTGTGATCCAGCTACTTAGAGCTGTGACCAAAGAAGTTAAACCTAGAGAAATCAGCAATTTAAAAGAAATTCCAAATTGTTCTAAATTTTCTGTTGTACTTTTTTTAAGTCCTCATGTTTTCCCTTTGGACAGAGTGTTGTAGAATATTCTTATAATTTCATCACTTGCCCAAAAAAGGAATATAAAGGAATAAATGTCAAGTTAAAGTTATATCAAGGAGATCACTTTTAAAGTTCCTTAAAGGCCTGAACTTCCTCTGATTTTCTTATATTCTCCCTCTCTTCCCCTCAACCTCCCTAAGGGACAGCAGAGTACACAGAATAAGTGTTCAAGTAAATGTTGAATGAGTTGAAATCCATTGTAGTTCAAGCGTTTGTTTTTTTTAATTCGTGACTACATAAACAAATAGATCAACTTCCTAATCAAAACGGAAAGAAGACTTATATATTTCTAATCAATGTAAGAATACCAATTACAACTCTATCCTTCCTTGATCATCAAGGCATTCTGACATAGACATAAAAAAAGAAAAGAAAAAAAGATATTTTGCATAACATCCCTAAGTATATTGCCCTTTAGGTAGAAACAGTGTGAATTCCATTTTCTTTTCTTATCACTGGCATCTCGCCGCTGCTGGACTGCAGTGGATCGGTAACATCATCAGATCCCAGTAATACAGGAAGGATTGCTACTCAAGAACAAGAGCTGAGAAAATGGTTTTACATAGAGGACATTTTTTTTTATTACTGTTTTTTTAGGAAAATAAATCGTGCTAATATTTGGCAAGTTACACAGTAATGAATGAAATAATTAGTTGTTTGGTATCTTGTTCTGAATACAGCCACATAGGTGCATATCACAGAAAATTTGAAACTATAGAGATCTTTGTAGACCATGAGACCATCTTGTCCAGCTATAATGTCTTCCACTGGGAAACTTGACTAAGCACGCATGTCACTTACTGGGTAGAGTATTTCTAATTCTTCCATTATTAGTTACAGCTATTTCAAGTGACCCAGGTTTAATAATATATCTAAGAAGAGCAAAATCTATTATTTACAACATAGGAGTAGTGCTGGTTTCATTTTCGCTTCATATTTTCATTAAAATATGGAAAATGTTTTTTTGCTTGGCATTATTTAAAATTGCTGTGGGACTCAAATACATGTATTTATCATCTTGGCTAAAAGTAATTAATTGAATTTATGAATCCAAATATGTGACAAGGCAGCTACCTACAAATAAACGATTCTCCCACATTTTGGCTTTCTTCAGCATGGTTAAAAAGTCTAAGGTTAAATAGAAAGTTAAGGCACCACCCATGCACATTTTTTTATGGATCTCTTATACGTACACAATGATGAAATGAGATGAATTTCTCAACTAAGGCTTCAAATAACCAACAAAAAGTCCATACAGCAAATCCCCACCTGGAAACATGCAAACCTGTCTATGCTTCTGTTTATCATCTCAGAAGATGTTAGAAGCATTTCAGCATTGTATGAACTTTGTTAGATTCCACAGCCATTATAATTTCTGCATTTTGTTAAATATCCTTTTGCTCTGCCCTAGCCACCATCAGGAAAACCTCAAAAAATGAATAAAAGCAACAACAAATATCCAAAACTGTACTGAGCAAAACCACACCAAGGACATTGTTCGAAACCAACCAGTTACTGGGGTTGGTGGGGGTGCGGGGATCTTGGCTCTAGTATTCAGAATCCAATTTATTTTGAGGTCAGCATGGATAGTAGAATATTTTTTAATCTCAGTTTTTCTATCACAGAAATTCAAGTTCTCAAGACATTATCATTGGACGGTATCCCAGAAAATTAAACACAAATCCCTGAGCTACAGAGCAATGTTCATGGCCTCCATAAATCTACTTAATAGAAATTGAGAGTCTTCTCTTGGACATACTTGGAAGACCTGACTTAAATAATATTAAGTGTTTCCATCTAGAAATGACATAACATCATATGAATATCCATTCACCCCTCTGTCCTTCAAAGGACCCCAAAACAGACCCTGAGTTGTGACCAGGCATTCCCTTCAAGACCCTCACCTAAATAACATGGGTCTGGTGTGGCTTACACATATTATTATGAAAAGATAAAGCATTGATTTTCAAAGTTTGTACAACGTTCTCCTATTTTCCCACTGTCATTGATATTTATATATTTTGCTTTTTTTAAAAAAGCTTGCATTGTCCAAGTAATAATTTTAGTTCTCCCCCTCAGTTCTTGGACAAGTCACTTCACCTCTCCATTCCTAATTTTTCCAACAATAAATCTGCCTGCAAACCTGGTGTATTTCAGTTCTCTGAACAAATATCTATCAAACTTCAGTTGAAGAGAGGCAAAGAACTTTGTGCTTTGCTAATATTGCTACTCAAGTGCTCAGAGGATGAGTACCTAAGAAATATACTGATAACTAACCAGGAAGTGAACTTCCTACATTTGCATTTCTTAACAAAATATTGAGTATTTGTAGAACAGAGAGAAAAGCAGCAGGTGAAGAGCTAAACATGTTCCGGGTAAGAAAAATGATCATCAATAGATCAAGCAATAAGTATTGAATTAAAATTTATCTATCATGTGTCCCATAAGATATCCAGATGGATCTAGATGAAAAATGTTGGGCCCCTAAAGCTGAACCTAACTGTTGAGACATTATTCACAAAAAATGATGAAGTGACAACGAAATATAGTACAAAAGTAGTGTAATATTAAGTACTAAAATATAGTAGACAGCTGCTGAATATTATAGATAGAAACTGAAATTAGAGAAAAATCAAGGTGAACTGAAATCAGGAAAAACTGAGAAGTAGGACGTAGCCCTTAACTATGTGCTTCAAGAATTTGGGTCAAGCACAAGCATTCAAGGTGAGAATGTCCAACACTCGGCGAAAGCATGAGACTCCAGGCCTTTGGAAACAGAAGGCTAGCGTCATGAGGAGGCCATACATGGTTTAAAGTTTCATTCAAGAGAAAGTAAGCAGCCACTGGAGGAGGGAGGTAATTAAATTGTGACTAAGGAAGATCAGACCACCACTTGGTCTGTTCCACGTAAGCTGAACTGAAGTCAGGGACAGCAGATAAAGGCCCCCTTTGGTGAGATAGCCGAGAGATAGTATGGTGACAGCAGAAATTCAATCAGAATCCAAGAAGACAAATGAACAAAATTTACTGGTAAAAGTTATTGAGGAAGGAAAGGATGCAGTCAAAGAAGACTTCCTGTTTTTAGCTTGAAGGACCAGAAGAACAAAGACGATAATGGCAAAAATTGCGAGAGGGAGACTGTTGATAGTTTGGTTTTGGATATGCTGGCTTGAAAATGTCCGTAAATAGAAAACTGAAGAATTACAGAATTTGAAGTCTAGCTAGGCTAGTTTCTTAGGCAACATCACAGAGTCCTAGCTAAAACCAGGCCAATCCATGTGCCCACTTGAGAACTAAGGGCAAAGATGGAAAGGCAGCAATGGAAAGGAGAGAGAGCTCTCTCTTTGACCAAACTTCAGTCACGTTCCTTGGAGCCCACTTCTCAATTGCGCCTCAACCATGGGCTTCAGTGTCTGTCCTTGCAATGTCCAGTTCTAGCAAGAATCCCGCTAAGCCAGTTTCGAGAGAATCCCCTCATCAGTCTCTCACCAAATTCCCCATCCTTTACCATCCTGGGCTTAATATCTGATCACCCTGGCCTGCCTACAGCAAGAATCCTATTGGGTCAGTTTAGCAAGAATTTTTCCCCACTCTTTGTAACCACCCTTGGTAGTTTTCCACCCACAGACCTCTACATGCCTCAAACTAGCTCCTTGACTATAAATCCCCACTTATTCTCACTGTATTTAGAATTGGTCCTATTCTCTCTTCCCTATTGCAGTAGTCTTGACACCACCTGTCGCAAGAGTCTCGAATAAAGTCTTCCTTACCATTTTGACAAATGTCAGGATAATTTTTTCTTTAATGAAGGTCAGGTCAAATGGCTTGTCCATCATTAAGGGGTCATGAAGGGTCCATCAAGGAGAGAGAGAAGGCTCAGAAGGGCCAAGAGAGAGTAAGGTGCCATAAACCAAGTGAGAAGAATCTTTCAAAGAGAGGTACCCACACTGTATGATACACATCCAAGTGAAGCCAGCAACGGCACAAATGACTTGGCTGAAAGAATTTCAATAAAGTGAAAGTCATACTGCAAGGGGTTGATAAGGAAAGGCTGTTCAAGAAGTGAAAATCACAGCCATTCAGCAAAGCAAACTAAGATAAACCATATCCAGTGATAGGAGCCCTTTACTACAGACAATCCCCAATTTGAGAGAGTTTGGTTTAAGACTTTTTGACTTGATGATGGTGCAAAAGCATTAGGCACACAATAGAAACCGTACTTCGAATTTTGAATTTGGATCTTTTCCTACCTTCTCATGGTGCTAGGCAGGGGTAGCAGGCTGCAGCTCCCAGCCGACCCTGTGATCACGAGGGTCAACCACCGATACACTTATAACCTTTCTGTTTCTCACTTGCAGTGCAGTATCCAGTACATTGCATGAGTCAACAATTTATTACAAAATAAGCTTTGTGTTAGATGATTTTGCCCAACTGTAGGCTAGTGTAAGTCTTCCTAGCACGTTTAAGGTAGGCCAGGCAGAGCTATGATGTCCCGTAGTGTATTACATGTAGTTTTGACTTACACTTTCAACTTAGGATGGGTTTATTGGGAAGTAATCCCATCTTAAATGGAGGAACAATTGTATAGAGAAGTATCAGAGAGACAAGGAAGAGAATGTGGGAGGGTCTTTAAATGATGCTTAACTATGGCTTTGCCTATAGTGCTGAATATGAATTTTCACGCTGGTGAAATTAGAGACAAACTGAACATAACTACTTGATTTTTATTTTTATTTATTTTTTTATTTTTTTAAGGATTTTATTTATTTATTTGACAGAGAGACACAGCGAGAGAGGGAACACAAGCAGCTGGAGTGGGAGAGGGAGAAGCAGGCTTCCCGTGAGCAGGGAGCCCAATGCGGGGCTCGATCCCAGGACCCTGGGATCATGACCTGAGCTGAAGGCAGACGCTTAACGAGTGAGCCACCCAGGCGCCCCACTACTTGATTTTTAAAAAAGAATTCTTAATAATGTCAAATAGATAGCTTTGATATCATGTGAAACTAAACATATGTGCTTTTGGCCTCCTCCTACTTGGAAATATCTATTCCCTAGAAGGGTGAAAATATACAATGTGATTAATATAATGGTTATTCTTCATGCTGGTAATTTTTTGCTATTAGTTAATTGTTACTATATACAAACTGTCTCCCATGTAGATTTTAAGGGAAAACAGTTTCTCTAGTCAAAGATACTCTTTCCAATAGGTATCATGTCAGATCTTTTTAGCACCCAAAATGCCAGCCCATTTTATTATATTCTTCTTTATATAGTTCTTTAGTTGCATCATACATGGTTTCTTCAAATACTTAAATTCAGGGAAGTTACAGTCTAATAACAAAAACAACAACTATGACACTATCAGTAGCAATACTAGAATATCATTTGTATTGCACTTTATAAAGCAATTTCAGGGGCACCTGGGTGGCTCAGTTTGTTGGGCGTCTGCCTTCAGCTTAAGCCGTGATCCCAGAGTCCTGAGATCGAGCCCCGCATCGCGCATCTGGCACCCGGCTCCACGGGGAGCCTGCTTCTCCCTCTGCCCACCCCCCAGCCCCACTCCTGCTCTCTCTCTCTCTTAAATAAAGTCTTAAAAAAAAAAAAAAAAGCAATTTCATATATATTACCTCATAATTTAATCCCCACGACAACCCAAAAGCATTTTTTTTTTTTTGATTTTTGCATTTTACCAAGCAAATCGAAGGCAGAGAGAGTGAGCCTGGGTCAGGTCACGCTGCTCCTATAGGACCCGTCTTTCAGGCAGCGTTCTGTCCCATGGTCTCAGAACCCCACTGGCTGCACGAGGCAGCTCTGCTCTGGGATGAACACCTCTGAGGAACTCTACTGCAGTCACAGATGACAGCTTTTGCTGAAATCATGAATGTCCCCCTCTGTAATTTAAAGACCATACCCATGTTCTGCCAGTGAGCACGGTATTTTTCTCACATGCTTGCAGACACCCAGGGTCAGCGCAGCAACTCTGGTTCCCTCTTTCCCTTGGGAGCTTGTCCAGAAGTATTTTACCTGTTCTCGAGAACGCGTGTAAGTTTAAAGTGTCTTCTTCAGTTCTGCATCAGAAAGCCTCCGTAGGAGTGAGATTCCACCCTTGTAAAATGGTACAGGGCCAGGAGAGGTCCCCTGAATTCTGGTCCCCAAGAATGTGTGTCTCATCGCTCTGGCCCCTGGGTCTCTGATGTGCCTCTTATTGAGCTTTCCCTGAAGCATACAGGATCTATAGGAGCACAGACTTACATTATCCGGGCCCAGAGAATTGCTCCTGGACCGATTCCCTCCTGGTGGGAGCCGGAAGGTTCCAGATAGCCTTGATGAAAGACGAAGACTTTTCCAGACTAACAGCCTGAACAATTGACATTTTATTTACACAGTTGATGCTGAATGAAGTTCAATACTTATTGATTCTTGCTTGTTTGCTAAGGGCTATGATGGAGAAAATGTGCTATTAAAAAGGAAAATTTATTTATTGGACTATAAAGAATAGAGGCAATTGAAAGCCCGGAAGCCCTATATCTGGGACAATCATTTTGGCCCCTTAACTCCTGGCAAGACAAATGTTAAACGTAATTAAGTGGCAACTCGTTGCAGTCTTGGTCGCACTCGGGAATGCATGCACTATTGCGGGGAGAACATGAATCAACTTGGGGGGGGGGAATACAGAAAAAAAGGACACAGAGCAAAACTTATTATTCACACCAACAACTACATTATGAAAAATATTAGTACTGTCGCCCAGAATCATAAAGCCTAGTTCTCGTGGTGCTATATCCCCAGCTTGGGGACAGTAGAGTTTCATGGGCCAGTCTGGGAATCTTGTGACAGAGAAGAGATGGCAAGCGAGTGGCCTGAGAGGGGCCACGATCTCTGCGGGCCTTTGGGAACCTCTGCCAATCACCAGTGTCCCTCCCAGAGCCTGGGACGGCAGCGCCTGCCCCACCGGTCAGAGTTCACCTGCAGGTTGGTGGAAATTATAAATCTTTACATGCTGTGTCTGACAGTGCATGCGAAAGGTTTTACAATGGGAGGAAGAGCAAGCGGGTATTCCACTATGTTCGGGATCACAGCACAAATGAATTGAGAGACAGCAAAAATTCAGGTCTGGCTTCTACACAAGATTCTTACAACTCCTTAAGCCACACACACTCATTTGCTTCTGTTTTTGTTTTTGTTTTTTTTTTAAATATTTCTGTTGTGGTGCAACAGAAGACCCACTCCGTGGGCCCAGGGTAGCGTACGTTTCACATTTTGACTGCGCGTTCGGAGCATCATTCAGTCTCCCTGAAAAGTTGCACTTGAAAAAAATGTCTTTACGTGACGTCTAAGTAAAGTAGAATAAAACACTTCTGAAGGTATTGCTCATGGAACTTGGGAATGCTCTAATAACTGTAACTTGTCAGGCAGGATGAAGCCCTAGCTTCCCTTGGCATCATATTCCAAGCCACGGTGAAGAAGTGGATAAAACTGAGGCAAAAGAGTAACAGGTAACCCCACCCTGTTTTAAAAAAGCCGTAGCTAACTGACAGTAGGAGTCATTTAAACAAGCGAATCCCGTATGACAGGCTTTCCGTGGCTACTGTAACACTAGACCTTTACTAAAAACTGTGTATGTATTTCTTTCCACTTCCCCATAATTTAAATGGGATGGTTAAATATTTATAAAGGGGAGAAGCGATAAAATCCTTTTACCTTGAGCCTTATAATCAAAAAGATCTGTTTGAATTTGGTACTCTGACCTGAATGTTTCCAGTCCACTAAGGCAGGGATTGAATTCATTTTGACTATGTGAGCGTTGCTTTTTGAAACAGAACAATATTTCGGTTGAGTTCTGATTTTGCCCTGCTCTCGTTAATACCATTTGATGGCCCATAACTAGTGATTTTAGGATACTAGTTCAATTTTATTACGTAAAACTTTGTATTTGTCTTGGTTTTAATTTGGAAAAGGCTTATATACGTATATTTTTTCAAGTTAGAAGAGAGCCACTAATGACTTAAAAGTCTGCTTTTAAAGAAAATCTTCCATAGAGAATTGGGGAATTGAAAACATCTCTTTTCAATGGGTCTGCTTGGCCAAACTCTACCCACGAGGCCTTGAGGCCATGAGATGGGAAGTGTCCCCATGTCAAACAGCACTGGGAAACCTATTTGTGACCAACACTGGGGGCTTGCTTGCAAACAGTATGACAGCAGAGCTATAATTATCTTAGAATATTTTTATGGAGGGGCGTTTGAGTGGCTCAGTCAGCTGAGCGTCCAGCTCTTGATTTCGGCTCAGGTCATGATCTCAAGGTGGTGAGATAGAGCCCCGCATCAGGCTCTGTGCTCAGCAGGGAGTCTGCTTGAGATTCTCTCTCTCCCTCTCCTTTTGCCCCTGCCCTCTCCCTCACCCATTCGTGGTCTCTCTCTCCCTTTCTGAAAAAAAAAAAGAATATATTTATGGATATGAATTTTATGAAATTAATTAATGCCCTGTAATTAATATCCTGTACACCTCTACCCTTCCTACATACATTAAACACATCTTTATTTAATGCCTTCTGGGTGTGGGCACAATACTCATTGTTAAGGGGATAGGAAAATGAACAAGGTAATAGATTCTGCCCTTAAAGGAAAAGGAAGCTAAAATTTAGGAGACACTACCAGGTGCTATGTACCCTAGACTGCATCTTTGTTACAACTACAATCATTCTCAAAAATAATGCTGAGCAGTTGTATGACTTTTGTCAGCTAAGTGATAAAGTAGCTTGTAAGATTTCTTTTCATATATCTCTGTGTATCGTCATTCTTGTGATTTGTGTGATTAAGCTATGTTCCCCATTCCTTCCCTTCCTTTATTCTGAAATTGGGGGGGGGGACGTCACTTTATTCCATTTCATTTCTCCCTACCCCACCCCCTCTTTTTAAAAAAGAATTCACAGTCAGTCAGAGATTTCCACCGAAGAGGCTATTTCTGGACTCGTACTGCTGTAGCTGGGTGTGGGGGAGTGGGGGTAGGCAGAGAAAACCTGACTCCAAGTACAGGCGTTCCTTTGTACCTCAATGGACAATCAACAGACTGACTCAGGGAAGGAATTCCAAGTATAGTTGTCTTAATAGGCTAAAATTAGAAGGGGGGGGGACGGGAGTAGGACAGAGAAAAGAAGGAGCGGAAAGTGAGAGAGAAAGGAGCAAGAAGAGTACAGAAATTTATCCGGAAATTCTTCATCTCAGAATTGTGTTTATTA
This sequence comes from Halichoerus grypus, assembly GCF_964656455.1. NCBI lineage: Eukaryota > Metazoa > Chordata > Mammalia > Carnivora > Phocidae > Halichoerus > Halichoerus grypus. The sequence goes on along the minus strand of NC_135716.1, from coordinate 70,801,681 downwards.
TTATTATATTTATTTAGGTAAAATTTCAAATCAGTACTTAAATGCTAGCTGTCCTTGCTGTAAATCTTCTGCAGTTCTGCATATCATAGGGGGAAGGAGACCTTAACAATCAAACAGTCCTCCCATCAATAATTCAAATATTTTGAGAGTCATTCTAATATATTTGGCTATTAGACAGGTTTACTGGAAAAATAAGATAAAAATGAGTGCCTGATCATTTTCGGTTTTTAAGTCAACACCACAAGGAACATTTATGAAGATGAAATATATTCGCAATAAGAGTGCTTTGAAATAAATGCTATTAAGAAAGCTTAGGGAATGATTATATTTTATTTCAATAGAAAAAAAACAATTGAACTCTGGTCTTGTCTTCTGTTTCAACATCATGTCTCTCTGTCCCTCCTCTTCTTGCAATAAATATTCTCTTGCCAGCCCTGTTACTGACAATAATGTAGGTGAACTCTGCACCGTGTACATCTGTCATTATTAATGACCCTGGGAGAGAGAAACGATAACTCACTCTTTTAGGAACCAAGACGGCAAAACGCTATAGAAATTTCCTTTCACGTTTTCTGCTGCAAGAATATTTGCATTGATCCTTTCTAAATTCACAAACAAACCTCAGTACGACAGGAGGAAAAAAAAAAGAAAAAACCCTCACATTTTTAACCTCAACTGAAAAGTACTGTTACTACAGAAGACACTTGTTGCTCTCTGAAGGGCTTTATGACAGCAATACTATATATACTCCATGTTTTCGGTATACAATACATTTAATCCTTTTAAAGCTCAGGCCATAAAGAATTTTATGGTAGGAAACATCTCTTTTACTCACAGGCTTAAATAACTTTCAATAAGACTAACCCGCAGAATGTCCTTACTAAAATACTTATTTCATTCCCCAGGTTTATAAAAGTATACATTTATTTTAAATTGAGACTTTCACGTATTTTGCGCTTGAAAGAAGTCTCAAAAATACTATGTTTTTATGATCAAAATACAAACCAAATGTTATAGAGACAAAGAAAAAGAAACACGTGTTTCTTTAAGAACAAAGAGCCCTTTAATCAAGTCCTAGAAAAATGAGAGGATGAGTGTGTTAATACTGTGCTGGGAAATAGCCACAAAAAGTCTGTGGGAGGCACTTTTTAAAGGAGGGACAGGTAACATTCTCTAATAAGATTAAAATACATCAATTCACATGGACATTTTATTTCAAACCGATTTGTTGATAACAACGTTCCGTCTGTTCTCAATTTTAAGCCATCTATATTATTATCAGCTACTTCTCCTTAGCATTTGATGCCGATGAAATGTTGTCAGGGGGGTTATTCTGACTTCCTGGAAATGGACTTTTCCAGAACATAAAGTTGAAAACTTCAATAGGTTGGGAGGGCTTTGTTAAAGCCACTAATATGCTCTGCTAAGGCTCTCCTGTCTTCCCACTGGCTCCTTGTACTATTTTACTGACATGTGAAATTCTAGAAATGTCAGCTGTTGTCAACGGTAAAATGTTAGTAATGGTACACTGTTAATAGTTGCTCTCTTAGAAAGTGTACAGAAATATTCGAAAAAATCATTCTTCCAACAGATTTTTAGAACACAGTAAAATATCCACAAATTTTAAACATTCTCCATCCAAATCCCCAACTAAAATACAATTTTCCAAATGTAATGCCTACTATAAATGTAATCAGCTATGCCAATAGTAGTAACTCCAGATTCTATGTCTGTTTAAATGATAAATCATGCCAAATAATAAAGAACAAACCAAGCAAAGAAATACATAAAGTGGACAGTCAGCAATGGGCCCTACACATCTGCCTAAAATTTTCAAAATCATCCAGATACTACACTATAGCACTGACCAAAACAGCCTTTGATCTGAGACATATTCTACTGGCAAACTTTAAGAAAAGCAGTCCCCTCGATGTTTATGTGCACAGTTCAATGAATGAATCAATCAATCGACAATAATTAGTTCTATTCCAATTCTGTAATTTTTAGCTACCAGCAACCAAAAGCTGCATTCAACTTCTAAATTAGTTTGTCCACATTCATGTTTAAGGAAAATGGAATCCATTAAACATGTTTGACTTTTTAAAAATTATATGATGCCAAATAACCAATTGTCATTTTCAATTTTGGCTTTGGCTCAAATGCCAATATACGGAAGGGAACCAACAAGCTTTGCATCGGGAGAGGGTCTTTTGCATTTTACCAACTGGTCCTAGCATTTCTCTTATTGGAGAAAGGAGAGAGGGCATGAGGTTTGGGAGAAAGAGAATGGGAGAGGCTTTTCTTTACAAACCTTCCTTCCTCTGAATTCCCCTTTACAAATTTTCCAGTTGAATCAAACTGTCACACCAAAGCTCATAGAGAATAAAAACCTTGTATGACTCTTGGAATGGGGGAACTGTGGGGAGCACATTCTCTCAATGCCCATCTCCGTCCCTGTGTCCCTGTTCTTATCTCTCCCCACCTGTTCATGCCCAGATGACAGCATCAGGCCAAATAGGTTTGCTTCCAACTCTCTCTGTTACTGTTTTTGCTAAATGGATTCCCTTCATCAGCATTATAAAGGGGCCTAGGCCTTCCTTAGTCCCACTTAAATTTTAAGTCACTTAAACTAAAAAAGGAAGTATCGATAAACAGTTCAGGGACATAAAATCATCCAATTCAATAAACTGCTCTGAATCAAATTAGTCTGAACACTTTATCCTTAAAACTGCAAAAACATTGTGATACTAAATATTCAATATTATCAGTCGGGCAAATTGGCCCAGGTCAAATGAGCAAATCTAAAAAATGAGATTGCTAAATTTCTCGGCTTGATAGCTTCGTAATAAATAATGTGCTTCTATTCAATCTGTACATTAAGTCTTTTATGTGGCCTTAAGGCACTCTCTGATGGCTATGCCCATTACAATGTAGCCATAGAAACTGACACATTTATTTCTTGGATTAGTGTGCCATTGAAAATATTAATATGATGCAGTAAATGGGGATTTAATCTAATCTACTGATGGTAGGATGAAGTTAGTAAAAGGTTGAGTGCCCTTATGGAGAAAGAAAGATTATATCTGCAAAGGGAAGCTTGTTATTGGTCACAAAGATCAACTGAACAGCCTATGACATATTATGCACTCTCTACATTTAAACAGACTTTTGTCAAATTCAGCATCAAAGGCGTTCTGCAGGCTAAAGAGTGCTTTTTCATATATATCTTTACAGATTTTGATATCGGAGCAGAAACATCTTTTATCTATAAGCATAAACAGAAGAACACAGCTCCCACGGCATACTTTGTGAAGTGTGGGCGCCCAGGGTGCGAGTGACATGCCCAAAACCATTTTTGCAAAATTTGTTTTGGTCTGATTTGAAGGCATTTGCTTAGCCTTTCAGCTTTGCCAAGGGTTCAAAAAAAAAAATCAGAAGAACTTCATCCAAGAAAGCCAATTTCATTTAGCATGTTCTGAGAAAATGCGGCTAATCGATTTCACTGTTCATTTTGTTAATTTCTAACCTGAAATCAGGTATCGATAAACATGCCTTTTGTTGTGGGATAGAACACATTTGACTCTGGTGTCTCCTAATAATTCACAGGACTCCAGGTCTGTCCCCCTCTTTACTCGGCAGCAAACTACATAAATTTCAAAGATATATTCTGACAGATGAGGCATTGTTGAAAAGCAAAGTACAGCACTTTGTCCTTGAAATGTGAACATGGAATGCCATAAAGTATTCAAATAATAATTTACTCAATCTTTCAGGGTAATTAATTAAAATGCTCGAGATGTTGGAGAAAATCACCTTGAGCTTATAAAACTGGAAAGCCCCCCTGTTTTCCTCTCTGCATGCAAGCTGCCCCAGCAGACCAACCACATGCTTTCCCAGTTATGGGGTTTGATTTCAGAAGATAATAAATAGCCAGGATCTAATTTTGCCATGTCACAACCGATTATGTTTCACAAGAAAAGGTGGAGTGCTCACCTACCAGATGAAGGTGAAACATAAAACCACTTTTATTTATGTCGTGTGTCCAAATTCAGCTCAACCTGGCCCTGGGTGCTGTGAGTGTGTGGACTTTTGCTGTCATGAGAATTTATGCACCTCAAGAATGCGTCAAATATAAACATAAATTTAATCATAGGGATGGAAACCTTTATTACAAAAAAAATAAAACACATTTTTGACATCTCATATAAATTATTTTAATGTGGTTTTTACTACTTTTCAGAAGGTCACAAAGAAAGAATAAGACATTAAACAGATACAGCCTATGACTGTATCTTAATTCCGGTGATGATTAGCAGTATAATTTAGATCCAGAGTTATTGGTAGAGGTGTTGTTTTTTTTCTTTCAAGTTTCATTTCAGTTCAATATCTTAATCGATTGCACTAGATAGTCTGGACTCAAGCAGGCATAGGTAACAATGTAAAGGAAAATGTATCCTAAGAATGTACATTTCCACTGGGGATGTAATCAGGCCTCAGTCTTTGAACCTTCAAGTGAAATGAAAGACTCTGGACATTGTCTGGATAAGTCAGGCCAAAAACATGTTTCCCGGGGGCGAGCGTAATTGCTCTAGCACTACATTTTGGGTGCAGAATCAAAGGCAAAGTTTGGACATCAGAGTTCCCATTTCTGTTCATGTCAGGAGGATAAAACAGAAGGCTGATAACAATAGATTAACAAGCCCGGGGTATTACTCAGCCGTTCCCCTCAGTTGGATAGGCTTTGGACAGAATTTTAATGACTAAAAAAATTGCATATGATGAATAAGGATGTCATTTTCAATTAACATGAACAAAGGATCATTCCCATATTTGGCAAATGAGGTAGCTGCAGTGTAGGAAAAGCTGGAGCATTCACAGACAGTGCATCACTGCTTGCAAATCAAAACAAACTGATGACATCTGGGTCCCCTTGCACAGTGACATGACTACAGGTTTTAGCAGGTACTTATTAGCCACAAGTTATGGATCGCACTAATAGCCTCCTGGTAACTAAAAATAATACTGATTTTAGTATTCTTAAGTTAGTGAAATGGAATGCTTTCACAGAAATGGACTACAAAATGTGTCGGCAGCCAAGTTTAAGGTAAAATAAGAATAGACCTAAAAAGAACTATGATAGTGTTCTGTGATAAACTGGAAATCCAGCTTCCACTCTTTGAATTCACTCTGCAAAAAAGCCTTTCAGAGAGTCTAAGGGTGACAGCAGACATAGCGTGTGTGCTCAGGACTGCACACCCCGATTAGGATTGTGGGATACAGCCATTATCTTTCAATCATTTCTTGCTGTGCGTTTTCTCACTTGAGGATCATGTCCTGAGCTCAGCTGCTTGTGCGACCATCATAGTGACCTCTTTTGGCTCTTCAGTGATCTGCAGGCACAATCAGTTGGAGCTCCCGCTCGTCCCTCAAGGAGCTCCTATTCTATTTAAAGGCAGTGCTTGTTGAAAGGTTTCAGGGACGACCATGGGATCCCACTCACTCCTCAGTGGCATGCAAGAGCCTCAGGGAAGCAAGATCAGCCAGACTTAATTCAAAGCATTAACCATCAATTCTGTGGGATAATACCACCCACTCTGGGAATGTGAGGAGTTGTGACTCTATTCTATGGTGATGGCCCATTCTCCAGACTGAAGTCCACACCGGACTGAATTTGCTGGCCATCAATGTGGTCAGATGCTTTCAGAGCACAATGACCAAATACAAGATCATTTTTTCCCCCAGCAGTGTTTAGTGGGTTACACAAAGTTAAACAAATGACAATCTAGCAGGACTTCTAAGAGCCTTTTAGAAGCTAACATGTAAGAAGTCTCGAAGAGGGGAATGTAGGCGTGATATTTTAATTTTTTGACCTAGGAAATCTTTGTTCTCGAAAAGCACCTATTAAAAATTTCAAAGACACTCATATTTCCAGCAAGTAGTCTGGAAAGTCCTGCTGTGGGTAAATCAAGTAAAATTATCAGCATACTGATTGCTCTGTAATTTTTTTAAATTTTGCCTAGAACTAAGAGGTCTTTGGTAGTACCCACCGCTTGCTTCCAATGCAGGTAGGACCCAGCCATCATCTAATGTCAAGAGATGGAACCTCGGTACCCTTTGTGTATTTCTCATGAAATCTACAAAGAAAAGGAAAATCAGAGAATGCCAGTAGCCCCGGATATTAACAGAAGCATCTCCAAAGAAAGGAGGTGTCGGGGATGCTGGAGAGAGTTAAACACAACTTTTCTCAGGTCATGAGCTTCCTGGAGAAGAAATTCAGGGATCCCGAAATCGCTGCTCTCATCTGGGTCCTCAACGTTGCTCACAAATCCTTGTTCTTATCTTGGTTGGCTCCTCCCTCACCTCACAGCAGTGTTCAGAGCCTTCACTCATCTCCTCATGGCTGTTAACCAACCCCATCTCATCACTCGGATCATTTGAGTCCATCTTCTACCTCACTGAACAATCAGAAACATTAGTGGGAGCTTCCTCAAGTTTGAGATCCATAATATGAATCGACGACCTTCTGCATTTGTCCTTACCTGCTGCCCTCCGGTTGCAAAGCATAGATGTCCTTGCTTCCACCCGAAGACAGCCCGACTTCAGCCTCAGTGGGTCCTGAGCTTGTCTGCAACAGCTGTGGTCTGGCAGGGTGCCCCACTCACTCCTTCTCCAACAGCACTGTCCTCTGCCATATAAATATCCCTGAGTCTCTCCTATCCAAAAACAGCCACTCTGGCTCCATCTCCCCCAGATACTGCTCTATCTCTTTCCCTCCCTTCTTAGGTAAATGTATTGAAGAGCCATCCACACTCCTGGCCTCCAGCTTCAGCTCCCTGGTCCATCACTGTCTGACTTCAACAAGCCTCAGCACTCCATTAAAACTACTTTCATCAAGTTCTCAGTGATGTCCATTCTATGGCTATTTTTCAGTTTTTATCTTATTATGGTATTTACTACTGATGACACACTCCCTAGAGTTCCCCTTCTTCTTTCTTTTTGAAAATCTCTTCCTCCATTCACCACTTAAACCTTGGGTGCCCTATGGTTCCATTCCTGGTCTATTACTCTTTATGGTGAATATGCTCTTCTGGGATAATACAAATAGACAGACCCAGGTTTCAGTCCTAACTCAGTTTTGGGCTTAACTCCCTAAGCCCATTTCCTCATCTGTAAAATGGGGTTAATAATCCTACCTCTCTTCCAGGGCTGTTATAAGAATGGCAGAAATCAGGTAGAGTACTCAGCACACAGCTTCATATATGCCTTGTAAATGGTATCAATAAATGCTGTTATCATGTTGGAAATGATTTTCTTTCTCAGTGACTGGCATCCAAGCACTCATCCACATCTGATTTTCCCTCCTATATACATCACAAATCTTTCCATTGATCTCAGCCACAAGAGATCAGTGCTGCCACATCCTTCTCCCTTCATCTTCATCTAGATCAATGGTTTTCAAACTTTGTTCTAAGAAGCCCCAGGATTTCTTCTTTTTCTACATCCTCTATTTATTAAATTTCAGTATAAGATTTTTTTTTTTTAAAGAATGTTTTTGCTGTTATAAAAACAGTAGGGAAACTAGCCATTTGATAGATTACCAACTGGCATTCTTGTTTTCCTCTGTCTTTACAAATCCATTCATTACACTGAAGCCAGAGTAATCTCTTTAAAACCTACATCTAATAGGTCACCCCCTCCATAAAACCTTTAAATGGCTGCTTATAAATATCAGCAAATAAATGCCAAGTTCTTTAACATAAACCATGAGGTCGAGTCTAACCCTACTCCATATCCCTGATTCTAACAAAACCAATCTGTAGGGAGCTCCCCAAAGGCTCAGGATGATTCAGACCCACACCTTGACTCATGCTGGTCTCTTCCTATGTCAGCTGGCTAATTCTTGCTGATTCTTCAATTCCCATCATGTCTTCCAAAAGGTCTTCTTTGAAGTCCAGCTGGATTAGGGCTTCCCTCTGTTCCCCCTGTGCATTGTTCTACTTTGCTACTTCTATTACATTGCTCCTTCCACAATATATTCTAATGACCCATTTATGTGTCTCTCTGCCTTGTTACAGACTGTGAGTTTTTGGGGAGAGTAATGGTAACCTATTTACCTTGAACTCCCCGTACCTAGAACTAGTGACCAGGGTTAAGTGTACTAAAATTTCTGTTCTTTGATGGAAACTGTGTGTTCTTGGAAAGCAACAAGGTGTAGCAGAAGGAACACTGGATGGGACTGGCAACAGGTGATGAGTTGGATACCAAAACCAAAGAGTGAGCACTGCATCTAGAAGTAGAACCTGAGGCTATATCTAGGCAGAGCAAGAAGAGTCCAAAGATCTTTTAGTACTTTCTTCATGGGACAGGAAAGAGCCATGGTGGGGACCTTCTGCAACTGAGACCTTCCCGTCCTTCCTACGTAGTCTCTGGGATGACAGCCTTTTCCCGATTGGTTTTATTACTTACTGGCTGTGAGTTATTTATTACACTTGAGCTTCATCACTCCTAGTGTCTACTCTCCATCACAGTTGCTAAAAAATAATGTAGGTGAAAGCATTTATAGAACTGTAGAGTCCTTGAATGATTTATTTCTTATTTTTATTTTAATTCCCAATAGAACCAAGCAAAGATAGTAAGTGCTAGGTTAACATCCACTGAATGACTATTATGTACTTTGTTATATCTAGACATAGCCTAAGTGCTGAGTACATTACGTCTATTTGAAATATTTCAGTTGCTTGAAATCCTTTTGAACCAACTCTTATGAGTGTTGTTACTTCAATAAATGTTTCCTTTAAGCCTGGTAAAATTAAATATTTACAGCTATCTCTACACACCTTCGTAATGGAGGAATACCTGTCTAGAAAATGTACATGACGTCTTTTCTTTCTGCTGTAAGATATAAACTTTTCAGCTGAGTTTCACTTGCAGCTGGGACCTGTTGGCTTGAAAATGTATTCTCGCTTCTGTATATATGGTCTTAATTAAAGAGCAGACTCACTTGGTAACTTGAGTGGCTTAGCTACAGATCTTAATTTTTTTCTCTCTAATAATTCAACATTTTTAAAGTAACTCACCAGGAATCAATTACGGTTGACCCTTGAACAACATGGGTTTGAACTGCACGGGTACGCTTAGATGGAATTGTTTTTGAAAAATACAGCGCAGTACTATAAATATATTTTCTCTTCCTGACGATTTTCATAGCAACATTTTCTTTTCTCTGACATCCTTTATTATGAGAGCACAGTGTATAATATATATAACATACAAAGTATGTGTTAGTGGACTGTGTTACCACCTAGGCTTTTGGTAGACAGCAGGCTCTAAGTAGTTAAGTTTTGGGAGAGTCCAAAGTTATACATGGGATTTCAACTGCGCAGGGTTCGGTGCCCCTAACCCATGCCTGGTTTCAAAGGTCAACTGTTTAGACTTGGTCAACCTTTATTGGTCTGTTGGTAAGTGCCCCAAACAAAGTTTTCTCCAGAAAGTATCACATCATTTGCATTTACGTATTGGCATGTCACGTTAAACAAGACAAATAGTCACTTACACATGAAATATCAAGGGTGATGATAAATTACTATTTACTGGAAATTATGATAAACAAATAATATATAATAAAACAGAGCATGATTCCAATTTGGGCAAAAATTCTATGTTTTACAGATCTATAATACTCAATATATATTAGATATATCTCTAATAATGTAAATATCTATGCTTAAATAAAAATAGTAAAAACGATGAAAAGATACACACTAACCTAGCAGCAAAGGTTATTTCTCGAAGGGGAATTGGAGGGAAAATGGGAATGTTTTGACTTTAATTTTGTTTACATCTGTACAACTTAAAATATAATAAATGCAATAATAGCTATTATAATTATTACATAATTATTGGGTTTGAAGGATTTATAATAATGGCATTTTTAATTATTATGATAAGTGAAAATAGTAATTAGGTTTGAAAGACTTTGTAATTAAAAAACTTTTAAAAAGACAAATCAATAATTGGCATGAGTCTCAGTGTGGAAAGATTTCTGAAGCAGTGCAGAATTTGGAAGTAAATACACAGGCTGCATTTTTAACAGATTTGACATTTCTGAAGAATGAGCAGTATTCCTCAAAGTTATCCAAGTCCCTAAGGAGGGATACATTTTCAGGGACAACTCTATGAAGGAAACACATATTTTAAACACCTTTCATTCTGGTTTCTAAAGAAAGGACACTCAAGGAGCATTTCTGTCTTACTGATGTCATTATATTTGATAGTAGCACAAAAAAGCCCATGGCTACACTGTATCCCAATATAATGGCACAGAGAAGACTAGATGATAATTTCTCTTCCTAATATTTGGATACTATCATTCAAAATTTACTAACATTTGCATTTCTTTCACAACACCTTCAAAACTTACTTATACCATCAGGACACGAATATCTCATATAGCCCATAATGTTCTAAGCACCCGAGGGGAGGAATGATATCTGATCATTTTGTATTTTCCATGGCTTTGTTAATTTTAATTGAATTAAGGAATTGAAGTCACTCATTTTAGGACACATTTTGATACATTAGATGCAAGAAAATACTTGTTTTAAAAGTCTCTCTCTCTCTCTCTATTGGCTCTCCATGGAAATTTCAGAGATATGTTCTGCCCACATTCCAATATATTAAAAAAAATTACACTTAAGATTTCTAATATTCTCTTCAAGGAGTGTTCCTGCATTGTCAGGAGTACCCTGCAAGAAAAGTTAAATTAAAAATAACAAAAGAGAAGCAGATTCTGGCATGTTCTTTAAAAAGAAGACTTCTACAATGTAAAAGAAATCAGCTTTCCTTGGGTATTCTCGGTGAGCCAATGATTTGAATATTTAGGCATGCATGCTGGGGATCTCCTTGCTTCAAGAATTCAGCAGAACTGACAGATTATGGAGTAGATATGTGGAGATGTATTTATATCAGGTCACTCATTTAGCACATCCTCATTCTGTCATTTACCAGCCACATGATCTTAAATGATTCACTTAAATGCTCCGAACCTCAGTTTCCTTTACTGTAAAATGGAGATCCAAATATCCCACTCCCCCTACCTGAAAGTGTTGCTAATCTGTTTCAAATGTCTGTATAAGCGCCTCAAAAAACAGTAAAGGGCAATACCAATTAAAGGATAATTGCTCATTATCAAATTACTATAAAAGTATAAATGAATGGTAATGTCTCTTTCACACTCTTATTATCACCTGGTAAAATGGACTAACATGGTTTTAAAAATGACTTTAATTAGTTTCATTTTCTAACACCCATTAGCACCCCTAAATTAGCAGTTGGAAGGACTTTTATTCACTCCCTAATATGCAGGGAATTACTAAACCATCTTAACTTCTTTGCACTTTGTCAATTCTTTTTACTAACTTCAAACTCAAGGTCTTAACAGAGGGTGCTTCTCACCTTTCATGGAGTGCATAATACTGAAATTGTGTTCAGTGACATCCAGATTGCCCCATAGTACCTCAGAGGTCTTCAAACTCCGGGACATGCACACACGTGCACACGTGCACACACACACACCACAAACACACACACACACCCCACAAATATGAATCCATATTTTAGTTGAAAAATTAAAACTCTACACAGATCCACAACAAAGATAATTTAGCTCCTGCTTCATAGGCCATGGTCATAATTTAATTTCCAGTAGTTTTAGTTTTTTTTTAAGATTTTATTTATTTATTTGAGAAAGAGAGAGTGCAAGCACAATTGGGGCTGGGGAGGCAGTGCATAAGGAGAAGGAGACTCCCCACTGAGCAGGGAGCCCAAGGCAGGGCTTGATCCCAGGACCCCAGGGATCATGACCCGAGCCAAAGGCAGACGCTTAACCGGCTGAACCACCCAGGCGCCCCAATAGTTTTAATTTTTTAAAGTAATCAGAGCTTGAACTCATGAACCCCAAGATCAAGAGTTGCATGCTCTACCAACTGAGCCAGCCAGATGCCCCTATAATTTCCAGTAATTTTAGAGAAAATAAAAATATTGCTGGAGGCACAGAGTTGCACAGGAGGAGACCTTCTGCTGACTCTTGTGGTGGATTTGTGGCCACTGCCACGGCAATGCAAGGCAAGCACAGCCAAGAACCAGGTGAAGTGCATTGCTCATCCCCTTGGCATTATCTCTTTCCTGAACAACCTCCGGTTCTCTCCGTCCTGTGCCCAAACGGTGTGTCCGGTGCACAAGTCTAAAGGTATCTTGGGTTCACACTTCTTTATGTGACATCTCTTGGAATCTAAAGTGTCAGTTTATTAATGTGATCAATTAATCTAAGCAAGTGTATTAAGGGAGCAAGGTTAGAAGACAATCCCAGGTGAGACACACATTTTCTTGCGGCCCAACTGTAGCTGATGTGTCACATTCTGTTCTGGGACTATGACTGCCGAGCCATATGTGGGGGATCACCTGAGGCTCAGGAGGCCTGCTGGACCTCATCTCTGGGAAGGTTCTGGCCATTGGACCAAGACGATAGTCTGAACAGGTGCCGGAGTGTGCTCGGGTGATCTTACAACAAAGCCACCAGCTTCACCACCAGTTTGGAGGACTCTAAGGAGGACTCCTGAATGAGTTTCAGAAGTTTTGGAGTTTACACACAGCATGCGGGCCTCTGGCCGGAGGGAGCTCTTCAGCAGTAACACGGCTCATGGTTACTGACATGTCCCGGGCAGGCAACTCGGGTGGGGCTTTACGCAATTTCTACCATTTAATCCGTCCTGTAAACCCCATACAAGAAAGTTTTCTTCTTTCTTTTTTGCAGATGAGGAAACAGAGGTGCAGAGCGTCAAACTTGCCCAGAGTGTTCTCTGACGCTTTATGAAGCTCCTCTGCAGGGACTCGGCCTTCTCTGGGCACATTCTACACCAGAGCTGTTGCAAAAATCCATCTAAGTAATTCAAATAACTCGAGAGTTAGAGCTCCATCTCTGCGGTGGCCCTCACAGAAGAGCTGGCGTGGCTGGGACACAAAGGCTCCAGTGCTTTCTTGAGGAATTGAAAATAAATAAATTAAAAGTTTTAAAGGGGCATCTGGGTGGCTCAGTTGGTTAAGCGTCTGCCTTCGGCTCAGGTCATGGTCCCAGGGTCCTGGGATCGAGCCCCGCATCAGGCTCCCTGCTCAGCGGGAAGACTGCTTCTCCCTCTCCCACTCCCCCCGCTTGTGTTCCCTCTCTCACTATCTCTCTCTCTGTCAAATAAATAAATAAATAATCTTTAAAAAAAAGTTTTAGAATACGCCAACATCATGTTTTATGAACAACTGATTTTACCAATTGACTTCCATGTGTCTTACAGACATAAACATCCGTATATATTCCGTACTCCTTTAACTAGTGGTCGTTAGACCAGTCTGGCAAGGCACACTGTTGTTTTTCAACTCCTTCACAGTGGTCCTCTAAATTTTTATCAAATTTTGCCTTTGCTGAGATAAATTACTATAGCTCTCTCTGGTCAGGGGGTACACTGATGGGAACACATCAATGGAAGCAGCCAGCACAAATGGGGTGGATCTTCTGGCATCTAACGTACAAGGAGTAAGAGCAACGATGAGCCAAAGCCAAAAAACAAAAAAAGGGGGGGCAGCTACTGGACCATCCCAAGATGTGACCTCACGTGTCCCTGAGAGACCACCCCTAGCCAGGTTCACCAGCACAGGAGGAGCTAAGGAATCGTAGGACAGCTGTGGGAAATTCTTTTTTCAATTTCTGAAGCTTTGTTTGGAAGGCATGGACCTATTAATTCCTCCAAGTACCATGTCAGAAATTCTAGAATATTTGCTTATACAAGTGTACCAAAACGGTTAAGAAGGACTGACTGAAAATCTAGCACTAAGAATGTATTTTCTCTTTCATGTTATTCTCTCTAAATTTTTTTTATTTTTCAAGAATAAAATCTTTTTTTTTCTAAACCAAAAACTTCTTGAAGTTGGGAACTCGGCCCCCTCGAGCCCTAATGATACTATATTTGTGAGAGAGCAGGTCAACAGGAGCCAGGCCCATTTGGAAAGACTGGACACTCTTCACTTAAAACAAGGCCTTTCAAGTTGCCTGAAATCGCAACGCTAGGATTTGTTACAGCAATGTAAGAATTCTAATAAGGATGATAATACACTTCTGAGTGGGGACAAGAAACTGTTTCAGTTCATCAGGACACCTGGATATGGATGTTTGGCCCACTCCTTCAGGCTGAGCTAAATCCCTCTGTGTTTTGCTCAACGCCCTGGTATCTCCACTGCCCATCCACCCACAGTATCCTCCTTGACCTGTGATTCCCAAATTCCTTTCCTAACATATGGTACCTTAACTGCCCTAGTAGTATGATGAAACATTGGAGAAACATTTTATCATTTGCCACTCTCATAAACTCAAGCTGCCATTTAGTCAAAATGGCTTGGGTATACCTCCATTTTAAAAAAGTGGCATTTTCTGTCAAGATGGTAAGGTAGAGCCATGTTCCACGTCTGCTCTAAGGTTTGATCCTTGGAAACCTACTTTGATGTGTTTTTAGTCACGAAACTGGTCAAGTGATGATGTATGATGATGTATGTAACAAATGACAACACCCTTAGGTTTTTAACTTTGGTGTCTGTAATAGAGAGGACTCTCTGATTGCTTTTATTCTCAAGATCTCTTGATACTACGGAATTTACTATTTAGCAAATTAATGAATATCCCTGACTCTTTAGGCAGGAAAGAATCTTAGAGGTGATGGAGCACCTTATTAGAGAAAAGATGAGAAGTAACTCATCCCACATCATGTGGTTAGTTCTAAAATTAGTCCTGGGATTCCCTCTCCTCCTTATTCTATCACACTAAGCTTTACAATAGGACCATTTGATGGATTGATTTCATTGTCACTACTAATCATCAGAAATATGCAAGCGGTTTACCTGGAAGACAGACACCAAATGACAATTATGTTGTTTCAAAAAGTATATTGATAAATTTAAGTACTGAATACAATCGAAGTATGCAATCAATTATCTGAATATTTCTGAACATTTGACATGGACTTACATGAATACACATACCCATAAGGTATCAGCATTGGGCTCAAATCTGTCTAATTTTTCAAAGGGGAAAGCAATCACTCTACGTTGGCACTTGACAGCAAGATACACATAAGGTGATTCTATTTAACTATTTCCTATAATATATATTTTTAAATGTCATCACTTTATAAGAGATGGCTTAATATGTAGTTTTTCTAATGTAAGTACAGTTTGGGAATAAAATGAAGTGGTAAATAAAATTTCACAAAGGAGGATAATAGGACTTTATACCATAGGGCTCTCCGAGTCAACCAAATCTCTATTTAGAAGACTCTCAAAGACCTTAAGAACTGGCTTTTTTTTTTTTTTTTTTTAAGAATATGTCTCTTTGTAATGTAAAAGAAAGATTCTTGATTTTGTTATTAAATGTAAATATATTCCATATTTGAATATATGGCATTCCAGTTTCCACTTAAAGAAATGGAGTGGAGTTGAGTCTTTTTTCCCCCCATAAAAAGCAATTATGGAGAAAAGAGCTTTTG
The DNA here is from genome assembly GCF_964656455.1 of Halichoerus grypus. Lineage (NCBI taxonomy): Eukaryota > Metazoa > Chordata > Mammalia > Carnivora > Phocidae > Halichoerus > Halichoerus grypus. Next base: position 70,786,100 of record NC_135716.1, on the reverse strand, counting down.
AGTGAATTATTTGAAGTAGAAAATCTTAAACAACCTTTTTCAGGGAAAAGGAGTTCTAACCCGGGGTGACATAATGCTCAGGTCGCTACAAACACACACACTATTAATATTGTGTTGTTTTCATTTTTCTTCCCTTCCAACAAGATCACAAATAAATATCCAACATCCTAAAACACACATGCCTAATTCTGCAGGCTGTTATAATAAAGTCCTTGGAATTATTAAAATGCTTAAACATTAAAAATTCATCAGCAAGGAGAGAGAAGTGCTTTCTATTTGTGGTGCTCTGAATTTAAACACAACCCCGCTAAGAATGGCTGATTGTCCCGAGGAAGCGTTGCTGACAGCCATCAGCAGGTCTGTGCAAATGGTGTATGGAAAAGGTAATAAGAGCTTCAGGAGTATATTTCAACCCATATAATAAAGTAATTGTGAAAGTGTAATTGCAGTCTGGTTCCATACCATATTAGGGTAAGGAATGAGATGGTAAGAAAATATGAGATTCACAGAATTATTTTGTAAGCAATTTCTGCCATGACGGTCTCCTAGAATATGCAGTATTTGTCAGACAAATAATTTGAAAATGCACAGTGGTGTTTACCTTTGGAAAGCCACTGTGATAAACCTGAACAAAATAAGCATTGATTATTTTAATATGTAAAAGTATCCTGAACTTATGAGTAACTTCAAATATAAAAGTGGTATTGAAAGATGCTAAGCAACAGATTGCAGCCCATTAGAGCATTTTTAACAGGCATTGAGCATAAACCCCATTCTTTATTTCCGAATGATACCCAGAGTTCAAATTTCCTAAGATTGAAATATTTGTACGATTAGAATTTCAATTTTAAAAAATTCATTCCTTTGGCTACTTCATAAACAATCACTATTGGCTTAAGTTACCGAGTTACCGTATCCCATAGGCTATCAGTTGCTCTCATAGCAAGAGACGGGGCAAGGAATGCTGGTTCTCCTCTCAGCCATATCATCTAGACTGAGAAAGAAAGAAAGAGAGGGAGAAAGAGAGGAAGGAAGGAAGGAAGGAAGAAAAAAAAAAGAAGAAAGAAAGAAAAGGAAAGAAAGAAAGTGAGCAGAAGAGGTGAATGCATGAATGAACAGAGGGGTGTTCAGAGCTTAATATTAATAGTTTTTAGGTCAAATATTAAAGTTGTCCACTGGATTCTCGTTCACCCCTCTTCCATAAATAGAATTATTTCTATCACATCTAAGATTATTATCTCTGTAAGTGCACACATTTTTTTTTTTTTTTTGCTTTTTCTATCTCTACCACTTAGCACAGTTCCTGATGCATAGTAACCACTCAGAAAATATTTAATGAATAAATTAACCAATATTCACAAATGTCACGCTGCTGGGAGCTGGGTCTATAACGACCCTGCGGCATGGGCTCCAAAACCCACAAAGAAATAGGCTACGGAATCAAATATAAGGAATCCACTTCTCTTTTTCATTAATTTTTTTTTTGCTCCACTTTTATGGGACCTTGTAAATAAAGGTATGTAAGCTACAGACATACCCAGTGTTCATCCTCCTGGCCTTCCATTTCAGATGAAACTTCAAAAGATGTTCAGTATGTGAAAAGCTCCTTGATTTGGGTAACGGAAGAATCTAAAAGGCTTCATCTGCCTAAATCGAATTTCTAGAAGAAAAGGCATATTTTTTGTCCTCAAAGGGAATATCCATTATTTACACATGCCTGACTGTTTACAGAGAACTCATTTCAAAAACAGGTTAAGGCTTAAATGAAGTAAGGGAAAAAAAAAAAAAAGCCAGCCAACCCTGATTTGTCAGGTGCTGTGGATATAGGGTAGATTGGCATTTGTTTAGGAAATCTTGCATACACACACCTAAAATCTATCCACTCTGTCCTGCATAATTAAAACTACTGTTTTTTCAAGACAGTTCAGTCCACTGAAGTGTGTGTTAATGATGACAGAGAAGATAGGAGAAAGATGGTTGCCCCAAAACAGAAGCCCATTGCAGGCAGGTGAGGATGTAGGTAGGAGAGCATGAGTAAGATATCATCTAAGAAATAAGCTTAAAGGAATCTGGAACATAATGTCAGTCGTCTTACAAATTATGTCTGCCTGTGGGGTGAGGAAGGGAGGAAAGAACCGAGGGAGGGACAGACTGGACGGTGGGGGGGATCCAAGCCTCAGCCACTTGTTACATTAGGGGTCTTGTTCTGATCTATATACATCTGCCTCTACCCCACCCCCCCTTCCTCAACCGTCACCATAATCATTCAACATCTTTGCCAACTTTTCCTTTTCTTGGATTTTTCCAAATTCTTTTCAGGTTGGGTGATACACTAATGCCTAAAAATATAGGCATTATATTTTGACTCTTGACTACCTTCTTCCATCACTAAGCATCAAGGTTGGCCATAACTACAGGATTTCTCTCTTCCACCTGTGGGTATCTGGCCTCCCTCCTCTTCACCATTCCCTCCCTTTACTGGGAATGTCACCATGTCCTCTGCACCAGCAATGATTGAGCCCTAAGCTAAATACTCTTCCATTTTAGGCTAAACTCAAGTACTTTATTAAGCATTTTTGTTTTTTTTTTAAATGAAAAATAGAGCATTAGTGAGAGTCAAGAAAATAGTAAGTGTGGGCATCTCTCCCATTTTCTGTGGGAGAGATGACCAAACAAGATAGACTTCTACAAGGCCCCCAAACTATTTCTTATGGATAAAAGACCATTACATTCTTCCATGCTTCTCAAACTCAACCCCCTAGGAGCAGAGTAGTATGCCAAGTAGAACTGTAGAGCAACAAGGACTATCTTCCTGGAACATAGAGTTGTCTCGATGGTAAGTGATTTACAGTATCATAATCACATTAAAACAGACATGGAGGTATTATGGTATGTAGTATAAAATCCATGTATTTCTTAAAGATGGAACATCAGTCTTTTAAGACCTATGTAGATTGCAGAGGCGTTTCTGGATTTGTCCTGTCCTCCAACACCTCAGGTTGTAAATTTATCAGGGCACTTCCACAGAAAACTTGAGAACTTTGCTCTGTGGCTACTTGAAGATCGTGAAGCACCTTCGAAACTGCTGACAGACATTTCTGAATATGCTTGAACACTTTAAGATATTTCCCAAATTTACGGATAATTGTATGCATATTTATTACTGAACAAGAAATTTCAGGAAAGCGTTCGCTAACAACTTTGGAAGTAAGCTCAGCAGGTATACGTCTAAGACCACACATACAGCATTAATATTCATTGCTAATGAATTGGCTGATTCATTAACAAAAGAATTTGCCTATAGGCTACAACACTCTAGTACTCTTTCAGAAGTTAGATTTTAAGACAATTCAACCCTTTGGCTGAAGTGGAAAACTACTAAAAGCTTATCGTTCATCTCTGATTTGAAAAGTCATTGAAAACAGATCAATACCTGATCATTCGTTTTATCATGTAATTTCCCCCAGTAATCAATCTTCTCTGGGACGTTCTTCTTAGGGAAGAACATTAGCCCACTGACAATAGTGATTTGAATTCCACTCTATAATGACAACAGTTACCTTCCTCAAGGTTTCTGTTTTATTCTGTTTTCATTCTCCTCGTTCTGGAAGTTGTTCCTGGTTTTCTCCGGGTTCTTATGCCAGTGAGCCCCTCCTCCTCCATCATGCCCAACTTCTCACACGACAGATACCTCAGTCTCAACCCAGCCACCATAACTGATCACGCTTCAGATAGCCGCCATGCGTCACCTCCACGCATTTCCTCATTTTATATCTTTTGTAGCCTTTTATTAGAGGAAAACTTCCTACCCATGAAGAAGTCGTGTTCACACGTCTCTCAGGTAATCCGAATTCTGTCACTCAGGGTGTTTCCATTTTTGCTCTATGAGAGAGCAAGGGCCAAATTTAATGTTTAATTATAGTGATAATACCTAAGCTAAGAAGTATGCTTGTGTCTCCATTTCCGGGGCTGTAATGTTCTGCGTGGCTATTCATAGCCTTATTGTCGGCATTGCTTCTTAATTTTAAGTTGCCTCAAGTCATTTCGAAAAGAGGTAAGAATATAAAAATTAATTCAAAAATAGGAGTAACTTTCCTCTTCCTCGAGGCCCAGTTCTTAAGGCCAACTGAAATGCCATCTCCTCTAGGAAGCAGCTTGGATTCCCTCAACCTCAACCCATTACTTCGTTCTCTGTACCCCCAGCACTCTGAGCACCGACCTCATATCACATCAGTTTATACCACAGCTCTGCTCTGGTCCTTTGTATTCCTCCCTCGATTGGCCACCCAGAGGCAGGGCCCACCGCTTCCTCATCTCGCGCCTAACACTCAGCATAAAGCTCTGCACACAGGTGCTGTCCAGTGAATGCTTTGCAATCTCTAGGAACGAATTAAATGTGCCTTATTAACAAAGCCCCACGCTTCTTTAGAAGTGCATTCTAAATAAAAAGTCTACTTCTTAGACTAAAATATTCTCATCTCATCCCTGTGCAAATATTTGTATGGGGACTGCATTAGAGCTACCTGAAAATAAGAAGTTATAATGGAAACAGTGACACGGCCTTAAGTGAGGCAACCGAAATAGGAACTACTTTAATACTTTTACTGAAATGTTCTCTGCTTGATAAAGTTCATTACCAGAATATCATCTTTAAAAGTGAAATGCATTCAGCTGAGCACTTTTTTTCATTTTGTAAATAGATTTTTCCTTGCCTGAGCTCTCCATATAAAGTACAAAATAGTCTTCCATAACATTAGAAAAATGTCACCCATACATAAAGCTAGATTTTTAAAATAAAATAGATTTTTCTTCTTCGGCGTTTTAAAGGTACAGTAGTACCTTCATAGAGCGATCACCCTGCACTGCATGCTATAAAAAGGGCTGACTCACCAGCCTGCAATTTGATATGTTCTAAAATGTGTTGAGATAACATATTAGAGCGAGAACAAAGTTAAGTCCCATGGGATCTCCTAAGGCTATAAAGTCACCATCTTTTCAACATTCCCCTACTTATTCTTATGGCTCTATTTAAAATGACCCCGGCACTAATCTTTTTCTCACCTATTCAAAAATGACATAGAAAAGTAGCTATGTGGTAAATTTACAATCCACATGCCAAATTTTCACATCACGCCAATGAAAAATTATGTAAGCATATTCATCACACATTTTGGGTTTGTCGCGTTTTTACATTAGGAAGTTCTTGAGCGGTCGGGAGTCAGTGTAGCCAAAGTCTCTTTACAAAGTAAGTTTTTACCCCACTTTGAAAATCTCATGTGTGTTGGGGTGAGACATCTCAATAAAGATAAATGGTACATCACCACCACTACATCTGGGCAAAGAAGTGACGGCAGAAATAAACTTTGACCTTTACATTTTCGGCAGAGGAGTTCTTTTTTTTTTTTTAATTTTTTTTTTTTTTTAAGATTTTATTTATATATTCATGAGAGACAGAGAGAGAGAGAAGCAGAGGGAGAAGCAGGCTCCCCACGGAGCAGGGAGCCTGATGCGGGACTCGATCCCAGGACCCCAGGACCACGACCCGAGCTGAAGGCAGACGCCCAACCATTTGAGCCACCCAGGCGCCCAAAGGATTTTTTTCTAAGAAATGAACATTCATATATTTATTAATGTCGTTTTACCATAAGCACAGCATTCTTGGTATTTTTAACCAAAACTCAGATGCAATTTTATGACTCTTTCCCCCTCTCAGAAATATATCCTTTCTTCTCCACCCACCCCCAGACCTTTTCTAAAGATTGCAAGTTATATAGAAAGGCAATTGACCTCAGTAACTTTTTCCGCTGGCTTACATTTTTTCTTTCTTTTCAAAGTACTCTTTAGGGAAAAAAGGAAAAAAAGAAAGATAAACACACTTCATATAACAAGTGCCATAAGAAAAATATGTTCTGGCAGACTTTTCCCAACTTGTAACTCAAAAGAATTTACATCATCCAAGTGTAAGTGCAAAGAGTAAAAGAAAGAAATCTCAAAATGGATTTCTGTTCCACTTTCAAACTCCGAGGCTAAGGGAACACAAGTGTTTCACTTCAGAAATGAATAACGGATGACTTCAGTACACATACACCTTTCTCTTTTTGGAAAAATTGCACATAAAAGAGCATTTTTTGGCACGGCTGACCTGCAGAGATACGGAGCTAAGCAGAGTCATGAATTCGCTCACTCTGATATGCACACATGATACGCAATTAAAATCTCCATTCACATTCCTGCCGGGTTGTCAATCATGAGGAAAGCCTTTTTGACAACATTCAGCGAAGCGTACCAACTAACCGCTCAACAGGAACTTAAACAGTAACAGCTTTTGTTACTAGCAAGAACGAATTTTTTACCAAGATTGGGTTCAGTTTCTAAGAAATCATTATGCTCTGAATTTTAGGGCCTTTCATTAAAAATGAAAATGTGTCAAAAAGATTTTGTCTGGCACGCTATGTGATGTAATATCTAGAAAACATGAGATATACATAAAAAAATTCCAGCCTTTTCAACTGGCGGAATCTTTCTTAACTTTTCCCATGTAGAACAATGAACAATGATCTTATAAAGCAGTGTACTGGGGTGGGGGGGCGGGAAACGTGATGTTTCTAATTCACTCTTGAAATTTTTCACTAGAATTGTACAACTTTTCAAATAGATCGGGAAGCTAATCTCACTTGAAAAGTGACTGACTGCTTTATAAACCAATGGGAAAGTGACTTTTTTTAATCATAAGAGGAATATTTAGCATATCAGAAATATTGCATGCATCAAACCTTTCAATTTATGGAGCTCTATAGAAAATATTATGCACATAAATTCTTTCCAGATGAACCCAGAAGTTACTCTGCTCATAACTTACTTTCTGTTGAACATCTAATCAAAGACTGTGCCCTTCATAATAGCACATTAGTGTGCCTTAAAGTCATAAATCCCTAAAAACAGGGCCCAGTAAAATTGAATAGAGGATGCTTGTTAATCTGCTGCTGTGTCTGTTTTGAGCAACTAACCTTGGATTACAAATTTGAAACAAGTTAATACTATCAGATCTTGAAATATTTGTCTTCTTCCTTATCGCGCTCTGTAACGGAGAGAGCAGATGCATTCTGACCATTAGCAGTCATGACAAATTGCCTCGCTAATGAACGTCACACACTAAAAGTGCCATAACTGATTAAACTATAATTTCCCACTACCAGAGAGAGAGTTGGTGACTCCAGCAGTGGGCAATTCTGATATTCTGCCAACAGGCCTCCAGGGCACAGTGTGATATTTAGAACAACACTCTAAATTCCATATGAACAAATTCTGAAAGCCTATGTGTCTACAACAGGTTTTTAAAGAACATTAGATAAAACAGCTTAGGTCGTAGCCGATGAGCCATGAAAAATGGATGTGTTTTAACTATTTGGTATCCTCCAGAGTATGTGTGAAAGAATATTCTCCCGTGTGGGTTTCTCTCTCCCTGTCTCTCTCTCCCTCTCTCTTTCTCTCTCTCTCTCTCTCTCTCTCCTTCCCTTCCCTTTCCCCGCCCCCAAAACATTGGGTGTGCTTTGCATTTCACATAAAATCTTTCTTTTGTCAGTTCCTTTGTTGGTGCAAAATTGGCAGCAGTTCAAATTCAAAGTACTCCTATTCATTTACTGACCAATGTCATTCTAGTTCACATCAGCCGGCGAGCTAAGCTCTAAAAAACATAAAAGACTTGCTTCGCCACTGACGAATAATGTGTACATTTTTACAGAGCTTAAACCTTAATGCTCTCCCTGAAACTAACAATACAGTATATCTTATCATTCCTTTTTCACAAGCAGGCAGCTGCTGAAACGCTTGCCACTTCAAAATATCAATTGCTTGCCAGAGTTTTCCTCAACACACCCTGTCAAACTCATGTATATTGTGCAATGAAAATGGTGCAGGCTGCAAGCTAGAAATTGTGTCAAATTCTGCTGTAAGGGTATGATGTGCAAAGAACAATGTATGACAACCGTAGAGACTACAAACAATGGCACCGGAGCCAGGGACTTCATAGATCACAACTACGCCTGTACATATTTTATTGTCGGCATTATATATTTAAAGCATGACAAATGTACCATTGTACATTATGTGCGGCACAAACGAGGCTCCTCCCCCTAGTTCGTCTTTTGCATTTCTCTTGATGATGGAAACATAGTTGAGTTTCATTTCTTTTTCTTCTCTTAAAACATTTAAGGTTCTCAAATCATAAAGGAAGGAGACACACACACACACACACACACACACACATGCAAGGTTATCAAAATGAGTAACAGAAAACAGAGACAATAATACAAGATGGGAAAATGAGATCTTGTTCACTTAACATTTTGGCTTCTCTCTGAGGACACAAAGCAAGGATTATCTTAAACACTAACCAAGGGTATCAAGAGAACTACACTATCACTGTGCCTATAAATTGTTGTCTACCTAATTTTAATGCAGATAAGTGCTAGCTTATTGATTTGCACGATTTTCTAGCAAAATGGAAATCCCACGTGAATGTGTTCTTTGTGTGCAGAAAATATGCTTTAAGAAGCTTTTACTATTATTGCTTTCCTATGCCAAAAGAACAATTAAGCAAATAATACTTCACTACTGTATCGGGTTTATAAACTAACACCGATTCCTGTCTGTTTCGATTATAAATACCCCTTCCCACTTCCCGACTGGCTCTGCAGACTTCAAATGATTCTGGTTATTGAAAAGTTGTTTTCCTTCCAAAATGTCTCCTTAAATAACACCCACAATCTGAAAACATGCTCATTTGGGAGCACACCTACTTCATTATAAAGGGGCTCATGACTATAACAACCCTACACTAATTCAGTCATTGGCTGTGGAAATGGGAAACATGTTTATGGGAGAAAATTAGTGTGAATATACATTCATCTCCTCTGTGACCTAGCTCAGGTTACAAAACCTTTATCACACAAGTAGCCTGGAGTGGAATTACCGGACTCGAGGCGAAGGGAAATGAACAGATACGCTTTTAAGGTGTTCATAAATATTTTGGAAAGAGAATAGGTGGTTTAGGTGCTTAGGGGTGCTGACCTTTGGTGTGTTGATTAGTGGGACAATGATGCATTATTAACACACAGCAGCTGTACCTGAACCACTGCCGTGAATATAACAGCCTTTTATAGCCATCAGGGGAGTGAGGCAGGAGGCCTTTATTAACCACTAGACATGATTAGCACATTATGTGAACTTTAGTAGGCGAATTATCTCTTATTGAAATATAATGTTGGTTATAACTAATTGTAAACATGATTTTTAAAACTTCCCAGTGAACAACTCAACGTTTTACTACCGTTCCCCTCATTATTGGCTGGTAATCGACGAAAACGTGTTCAATTGGGGGCCGTACCCACAGGGGCTGACTCTCAAAAGGCAGATGTCGTCAGTCACTGAAGGCTGACTTTACAACTATTTGGCATTACAAGTTCAGGGATATTAGGATACATGCAAACTTTCTCTCTCTAATTAAGTAAAACTGTTCATGAACTAGAAAAGCTGCTTTGGGATTTTTCTTCCTCTTTATTTCTTTAAGCAGTTCTTAAAAGATTAGTTTTGCAGTAAATTTTTGAGAGTTACCTTGAAAAGTAACAGCATAATTTATTTCAAAAAGCTTAATTTTGGGAGAGAAAAGATTATCCCATTAGCCTTAGTAACTGAACATAGCGCGGAGAGTCCATTATGAACAGTCTTTTATGCCCTGGCAGAAAGTCATTAACATAAAATAAATCATTAGCTTTGATATTAAGCTTCTACTATCTGCAGGTTTCTATGATTAATGTTCATGACTGCATCTGCCAAATGATAAAATATACTTTTTGTTGAAAGGTTATCCTGACTCTTTATTATTAACATTTCTCTTTATACAATTGTTGCTGGCATTTGGGGCTAAGGCCTGTTGGCGTAGAAAGGAAGAACTGGTTTTTACAATGTATGAAGACGCCAATGAACGTTACACTTTACCCCATCATTTTTTTAAATTAACCATTTAATTGAGTTAAAAGACTTCAGAAAAATCAGGTGGTGCACAGATACGCTTTCAGTGTAATTGGACTATCTTTAGACCCAGTCGATCCATTCGGTAATTAATCTTGCACACTGTATTTTTGCAGCTCTGACCCATCCATCAGAAGAAGGTACAGAGGGGCAGGCTCGCTTCCCTGAAGTCAGGAGCTGTAAGAGGGCATTCCCTCTGCAGCAGTTGTACTCAACTTTTAGCTTCCCTCCCCATGGGGCTAAACAGGCAACAACTCCGAAATACAAGGAGTGGGCCCAGAACATGGTAATTTTCTAAGGTCTAACATTGTTTGAATTTTTGAACATCTTTCACCACAGGATTTCAAAATAACCTGTCTCTGTTGACTCCTTAATTCTCATAAGACTTCCTTGATACAAACATATTTTTCCTAGTGAATACTTGGCAGACTGGGACACAGGTGGATTAAAGGTTTTTAGTGTCAGAACTTTTACCAGACACAACGAAGTCAGGCTTCTAAAGAGAGTGGAAAACAGAGGGGGAGGGATCATATCCTTTCCATGGTTATATTTATTTTGCCTAGGGAGTAAGTCAACATAGGTTTAAGGGCCCTCAGATTTTATCTCAAATCTTGAACAAAAAGGAGTCTTTTCTTCAGAGAGGCCTATGGTTTTCCTCAGAAAGGTCTAGTTCTTTAATCTTATCAGGTTATAATATGCCCAATGAAAGCCCTAGCATTGGAAAGCA